>NW_020799098.1:36732036-36735551 GCF_003259725.1 Athene cunicularia
GGGGGGGGGAAAGAGCAAGAATGTCATTTTACTTTATCTGAAAACTGCCCTAACCTCCTCATGGACTTCTTGAAACAGATGTGCTGTCTTTGTACTTTGAGCATGCATTAGTTGGGTGACAACCGCACAGGGGTATTGTATTCAGGGAAAATGAAAGCAAAAGAGAAAATGTGTCATATGAGATCCTGTGTTGCAGTATATTTTCAGAGGCTAAACCTCGAAAATCTGAGATTTCCTTGTGCTTTTATCTATTTTTTAAAATGTAAATACATTCAACATTCACATTTTAACGTTGAAGTTTTAGTAGATGTTTGTACAAAACAGAATGATGCTACAGAAGTTTGTTTTCAAAGGCACATTGGCAGAAATTATGAGTAGACGGAATAGCATTAGCTTTAAATGGCATATATGTATCACCAGATTTTACAAGGTATGAATGCTTTAGAAGTCTTGAGACAATTATTTGAACAAAGCTTTTTTTAAAATTGTGATCATTCTAAAATGAGCCTTCTCTGTCTTTTAAAACAGCAGGATTTCTCTAATACTGTACATGCCTTTATAATTACTTTACTTCAATGTAATACTTTAATGAAGACCAGTTTAATTAAATTAAATTTCTCCCCAGTGGTAACTCAATCAAAATGCATTCTACCCTCATTATGTTATCCGTAGGAGTCCAACATTGTAAGTGCTATGAGAAAAGCTGGTTTTAATGAGAATGGTCATAACGTATTATACTTGAGAGTCAAGTTACAGAGACTTTAAATGTCAAATAATGAAGAAATATATATTAAGATAAGAGGGTAGACATTTCAGTACTAATTGGTTCTGTTTAATATTGTCCTTTAAATTATGATGTTATATATTATTTATTACAGACATCTACTTAGAATGCTATACTGCATGCAAGTTGCAGTGACTAAACTTCTACAGATAAGTATTTTTTTCTTTCTTAATGATCAGGACAACAGTCACTGAAGTTTATTCTTAAATGATGTTCACTGTCACCTCCTGCAGAGCTGCTCAACAATGACATGTCAGTAAGATATATACAAGGACTCTCATTTTAAAAAGGCCTTTTTCAGAAATGTGTATAGTATACATTCTGGTAATATTAAAGTGGTTTCTCTGGAAACTGGACATCCATAGCAGACTTTATAAACTATTATTTTTCCAGCTGCTAAACTCTGCTTTTAGATAATGAATTAATAAAGTTAAATTATGAAGGATAAACTATCAAGGTATTAGATTAAGGCCTCACGTACCTTGTTTCTCTGTCTCCTGGTTGACCACAGAATCCTAATGTCACAACGTTTTAGTATGATGAGAATTTTCTCTGGTGTGAACAAAGTAAAGCCTTTTGCATAAAATGTAGGATTGGACTATAACATAATGCACAGCAGGGACACAGTATATCTCACATCTGGCTCCACTGACCTCCTTCAGTCAGCCACATGTTTCCCTCAGCCCAAACCTTGCACTGTCACCCTTGTACACCCTCTAAAGTTAGAGTTTATAAAACAAAGATGGCTGCCAAACTGCCTCCTTACTCAGATGCATCTTTGAAGGTCTCAGACATGTTCAGAGAAGAAGCTATTAATACCTTTGTTGGATCTCTATGATGCTCACAACCTGAAAAAAAAAAAAAAAAACAAAAACCAAAAAACAAAAACCAACCCAATGCTGAAAGATAACAAACTGCCAAAAAACCCCCAGTTTATGACTACACTTTTGCATAGCAATAAACCGTCACAATCTGTGTTGTTGATGACTAACTGCAATAGCATGTTGCTGAAAGAAACATCTTCAGTGGCTGTAGTGCATAGCCACCTCAGCAGAATTTTGATTTTATCAGGTATCCATCTTGAAACAAGTGTTGACTTTTCTCATCTTAATTCCACTTCTGACAGAATTTCACATGTCACTTGCTGTGGTAGTATTCAAATCTGAACTTTTACATCCATAAAAGAAGATGCACACTAAGCAGAATATAATGATTTGCTTGTTTTGAAACCCAAAATAAGTGCTTTTGTACCTCTTTGTGGCCAATAAAAATAGTGTTGTCATTACTAGTAACGACAGTTCAAAGACTTTATGTGACCTGTGTCTTATAATAACTTTGCAGAACCCCAGTCCAGGCCTGTTAGGCTTGTTATCAACCTGTTATGAGAACGTGGAGTGTGAACCAGAGCTGAATGCCAGGTGTCTCATATTTTGATGTCCTATGATAGCTTTATGGTTATGTTCAGAAAGCAAAACTCAGCTTGGCTTCTCAGCAGTTCTCCATACAAGTGATCACAACAAACGATCTTTAACTATTCACAAACTTTAGCTGAAGAAAATTACGAGGAAAAGGATTTATTCAAGGCACCTGTATTATTTGAAGCATTGGAATACACAGTAAGAAGAGCAGGTAATGCAAGACTTAAATAGGAGGTGCTACTTTCAATATCTTTCAATGAAAGTGGCTACAATATCTCTAAGCTACATTAGTAGGTAACGTAGGTGTTTTCTCAGTGACTTTCTCTTCTCAGGAGATGTAAGCACTGGTGCTATCAGGATATCACAGTAAGTGCAAAAGAACATCTTCTGAATATCAAAGTGTACCAGGTCAAATTAAGGCAATGCTGGACAGAAAGAAAATTAACTTGCAACAGATTGTCAAGAAATGGACTGTGCTTGACATAGCTAATTCAAATTCAGCTAAATGTACATTTGAACCACAGAACATTTCTAAACAATGCAGCTAATGTGGTTAGGACTTGTCCACAACTGACTCCTTACAGTTAGGGAACAAACTGTTGAGCAGGCAGCTTATTAAAACATAAATCTTCAGTCAATAGCTCAGAACTGACCAGCCTCTTGCTGTATACTTTTACCACAAGCAAAACAGACTATTTCCAGAATCACTATATATTCACTAAATCACAATAAACAAGAGTTTCAAACTTCTAGGCTTTCTGAAATTTAAATATCTACAATGTTTTCTAATATTACTAAAGTTATTTAAAGGAACAATTTGGTCTATATTTCTGTGTAATTTGCTTTCAGGTTTCCAGGTTTGGTAATCAGCAACATAATCTCCCAGAATTTATGTTGAATCATTTACAACTGTGTATGTTTGATAGCTTTGAAAAGTTGGCCCTTAACAGTTTTGAAAACTTTCTGTCTCAGTCCAGTGTTCAAACACTGGATCAGATAAAGGTTTACATTTTAATGATGAAGTACCTTATTTTTAATGAAAAAAAAAAAATCTATTCTGAAGAGTTTAATCTGTTTACAATGTACGAATCTCATAAACTGGTTACTAGATTATTTATGTGTAATTATATTGACATAGCTCAACAACAGTATTAAAAAAAAAAAAAGTGAAACCAGGTAGAATAATAATTAAAAAAAAAAGGTACAAAATTATCAACTCTTAAGGAAGCAATTCAAGGAATGACCAGGGAAAGGGTGAGGAGCATTTCTGTGCAGAGGATTGAATCTAATTCTGACATCTGGAGGGGGGCTGT
>NW_020799098.1:36735601-36747850 GCF_003259725.1 Athene cunicularia
GGGGGGGGGGGGGGGGGGGAAATTGATCACGTTTTGAAGTAGTTATTATATGGGGAAGAAGAAGGAAAAGCAAATTCAGGATTAATTCAAATAAATCAGATGCTATGATTTGAGAAATGTCAGCAGGATTTAATTGCTCTGGACTGTAACTGCTGTTGATCTATTCTGTGCAGGCACAATGCTTTCCTCCTTTCTCTGTTTCGTTTTGGTTAATTTTATTTTTGTATTTCACTTGTTCCAGTCCATTGATCTTTGAACATCTATTTCATTTGCAATCCCCAACTATTATTTCAAAACTCTTAATTGAATTGCAACTTCTCTCTCAACTTTTTCTTTCTTTGTCATGTATTTTCTTAAGTTAGTGTCCCTCAGATCTTAGCTACCTTAAACTCAAGGCTAGACAAGGCAGGTAGGAAGCTGACAGTAATTCGCAGATAACGCATACACAGAGGACAAACTTAATATGGATATAAAAGTAGCAGCTGTAGCTCAGAAAATGAGAATAACATCTAATAATTTAATTCTCTCAAACTGACATATACCTTACATAAGGAGCAACTGAATCTCACTTCTTTTGGAAAATTAACAAATATTAATTTACTGCTCGTACATAAAGTAAGATTGAAGTGAAAATAATTCAAAAATCTTATGTCAAGTTGACAAATTGCAAAAAAATTTAAAGCTAAGATTATTTTTTAAATGTGAAAACAGTATTACATGGTATGCTTCCAGGACTACATATAAAATTAACTGCATGTTTACAACATTATTCTTCCCTGATTTAAACATTATCTTTCGAGTGAATACACCTAAAGTGGGAAACTGAGTATTTATTCCAATCAGATCCCAATTATGCTTTTAAGATAAGTGGAGTGGAATACAAATAATTGAACCATTGCTGAAGCTCATTGACTAGCTTAGTAAGCAAATCTGATCTTGGAATGGACTAGATATTAACATGCAATACAAAGTATTCAGTTTGCAGACTTAATTGCTATAAACTACTGATTTATGAGGTACACTTCAAAGGAACTTACATCCAGAAAGCAATTGTAAAGTTAAGGGTGAAGGAAATCAATTAATAACTGGAATGTAATGTTCGTGCTGACATCTTGAATGCTTCGAAGTCATACCAGGACCACTATCATGAAATGTAGCTATAATATTAGAGGTTAGGTTTATTTTTATTTTTTATTTTGTCCTTCTGGCATTACTGCTTAATGCATTACTGATTTATTTATTTATTTATTTATTTAACATTCTAATAAAGTAGATATTCTAAGAAATACCTGGAAAAAAAAGAGGTATCAGGAATATTTACTAAGCACTAATATTATTTAGTATCAGGAATATTTTTTTTTTTTCAAAATAAAATAGATTCCGTACTATTGTTTTATAGCTCTGCGTGGCCTAGGTATGGTGTTCTATAAAAGCTTCTCTTAGCAGAAGTTTTTTTCAAAAGTTTAATAATGTGTTATTGTTGACTACTGACATTTATATATGCATATTTTCTCTCCTGAAAGAGTGGCATTACGTTTGCAGTGTAGCATTTTTATTTTTAATTACTAAATACTATATTGTTTGGCTGGAGAATTGTCTTTCCATATGCATTTTCTAGCCTATTATTAAAAAGAAATTTTAAAAAGGTGCTATTAGTACTAATGGGTAAATCAGTAAGACATGAAAGCCATACACACTAGAGGTACTGAAGATATTTGTCTCTTCTACAGTCTTCCATAAAATTTATGTAAATTTTGTATTTACCTCTCTATTAACAACATTTAAATCTCATTAAACAAAAGGCAAAAAGATAACACTGTATTATTACTTTTGAACAACTGGTCAACTCAATGCATTTTTTCCTGATTTTACGCCATCTTCAGGGCAGAAATGAGGCTGTCCATGTGATTTTCTACAGCTTATAACTAGGCTAAAAATTAATGCATTTTCATGAGAAAAGCGGTGTGTCTCCTCAACTTCCTAAGATTCTGTATTCAACATCAAATTCTGTTTCACAATCAGCCATGTAAAATCTAGTACTGAAAAACTGGCTTGTGCTAAAGATTGTTAGCAGTGAACTTCCCTCCCACCAGATTAAAAACATAATAAACAGATCATAAGCTTTCATGTCTTTCTGAAATTCAATATTTACAAGGAGTTGGAAAAAGAATGATAATGGGATGTGAGGCTGTCAGGACTGCACCACATAGCCAACACTGATAAAAAGAAAAAAATAATACACAAGATGCCAAGGACATTCACTAAAGATGATGTTTAGCTTGTTGGTTTAAAAGTGTGTCTGAAGGTTTTATTTACTAAAGAGTGCTTTTTATTTATTTTTTATTTATTTTTAATTTATTTTTTTATTTACTAAAGAGTGCTTTGTAGCTAAAAAGCATTTCAAAACAACAAAGGAAGACAATTAGGACAAAACTACTTTGTCACAAACCTATAAGAAAAAGCAGAAACCTCAAGCCAAAAAATGAATTAAAAAATTGTATCAAGATTTTACACATTGTGTACTACATTATAAGATGTATTATCAAAAACAAGCATTGAAAATGCTGACCTGAATATAGTCAACAAAAGAAATAAGAAAAGTGATACCTAGGCAAAATGGCAGTCATAGTCAAATGATGCAATTATTGTATCTCTGATAATTAGCTAAATGTCTTGTCTGGAACACAAACAAGAACAAATATTCTACTGTCACAAAATACTAAAACATTATTGTAGCAGTAGTACTGTAAAGCCTACTCAGATACCTTTTTCATATTCACAATGGACTACAGAAATCACATCCTTTCTTCTGGTGCCTACTCTGCTGTATGTGCAACTTCATTCTAGAAAATTATATTCTGTCAAGAAACTCAGTTCAAGACTTATCATACATAAAATATAGTTAAATTTTGTTTAAATATCAAAGAAAAAAATATAAATTAATACTGTTGCTAAACATGTGGAAATAATTAAGAGTACATGATTTACTTCTCCAGACTTTATGAGCAAGACGGAAGAATATGAAGATAGTGTCAGGACAGAATTAGTAATCGAGGGAATTCCTTACTTCTTATGATGCAATTTTATTGTATGATAAACAGTTTTTCAGAAAAGCACACAGTTGTCATTTACAGCCATCAGAAATTCTTACACTCTTCATATCCCCTAAACAAGCTCCCCAACGTTTTTATCCATAACCTCTAAAATCTCTTGACTCTGAAAGAGTATTCCACATTAGACCTGCTAATAGTAAACCCCCTTTTCCATCCAGACTTCTCAGGAAAGTACCACCAACCACAGCAGCAGTGAACTTGATTACTAGGCATTCTTGCTTGACTGAGAAAAAAAGATTCAAAAATGTAAAAGAGTCGGCAGAAGCCACCAAAGAATTGTCAGAGTAGAGGAGTATTAACAGATGTAATTCTTCTTCCAAATCTCAAAAATAGCTGTGAAACATCATTGCACAAATGCAGGTGTCATTAATGACAATGTTGCGCTTCAATGATTGCAGTTACACGGTGCAATTTCCACAACTATGATATCTGTCCATATGTTTAGTAGAGAAAATGAAAGAGTTGTTTGAGGTAAAGTCAAAGTTCCTGATAAAGTTGGCAGAAGTGTGCAATGTATTAAGGAAGCCTGAGAAACTGAAACTGCAAATGTGCAGTTCAGAAAATAGTTGTAGGTGAAGTTATTAAATGATTCCCTATGTCAAATTTACTTTTGTGTTATTGGCACATAGTGTCTGGAAATTTCCCCACTTCTATGAGAAACTTTCACTGATGCACTTTTGGGGGGCATTCTTTGACTTTTACTTAAAATTACTTTTACAGGTTTAACTGTTAAGTGTTCCACAGTAAAAGAACTCTGATGTCTGCTCTTCAAAACTGACATATTTTGTCAGTCCAACTCTGCTTAAACTAGGTATCGATTCAACAGACGATATTTAAAGCTTATGGCAGTAATCATCTGTGGGAAATGTTTAACCACAGAAATAATTTTTGGAAGTCCAAAAGAGATGACACATACAGAGGGGAAAGTAGTCTAAATTCTTCTGTTTCATTTAACATAGCTGATGCTTGTCTAACTTCTCTGCCAGAGAAGAGAAAAAATAGAAGTAGTCTTATTACCAAAATCAATTTATAATTATCTTAAAAGGGGTTTATGGCATGTAAGACTGAAGTAATTCAGAAGTTGTTGAGGACACCTAATAGAAACTACTGTCTCCTGGTTTATAAAGGACAGATGCCATATTTCTGATACAGCCCACAGAACAAAATATTTCCACTTTCTGTACTGCTAAAATGAAAAAAAATATACTTTGTAAAATTCTTATGACTCATGGTCATAATAATATATATATCACTCAAGCAAAAGCAAACAAAAACAGATGGAAGGGTTGTTGTCAAAAGCCTTTAAACTGTTCAGAGTGTGTTCTTTTGCAGTAACAGTGAAGTTTTTTTGCTGTTTTCAAGGTACTATATAAAGTTACAATAAATCCAGTGACAAAGAAATTGCTTTTCATATATCTTCTCACCAAAAACATAGCAAATACTTCAAGTGATATGCAATTGGTACATTGTAATCAAGCCAGAAAATATGTCACAATGTTAGTAATACTGTCCAGCATGAAAAAAGAGGTTGCAATTTAGTATCATATGAGGGTTAGAAAATTCTAGTGAGATAAGTCAAAATATCACAGGATCTGTACATTTCATGTGCTTTATAAATAGTCAAGAACAGTATTTCATTTGCCTTTTTACATACCTCCAAGTCTAATCTATACCAACAATGAAATTTTACAAGCATAATGAGGTTCAAATTAATTTTGGTATAGTTTTAAAGATTAAATATTCTTAGACAGATGCTGATGATCCTTATGTCTAATTAGAATAAATGTGAACAGTTTTCCTGGTTAGGACTTGTCCTCTTGGAGAGTTTAACCTCTGGCTGCCTTAATAACAATATAGCCTAAGAACTATCGCTCAAGTGACAGACAGGGCTAAGAGCACAAGTCAGCTATATTTCAAGTCTGTAACCTCTTATTTATGGTTTTCTCTTATAGCACTCTCTCTCCAGCTTACATAGCCTCAAACTTTTCCTTTGTAGTTGCAGTTCACACTAGCATATATAATGGACTTGTGTTAATGTCACAGACCTAGGGTTTCCTTGCAATAGACCATCCTAGTCGCACTGGAAATGAGAAACCTCAGTGATGCCATATATTAGGGGCTGTAGAAGTCAGTTTGAGTACTGGTATCACTGACTGCTAGGAAAAAAAAAAAAAAAGCAAAAAAAATGAAAAAAAAAAAAAGCTTAGTCATTACCCTCTCCAAGTTCCTACCAAAAAGCTGTAGCTAGATCTCCCATGGCTCTGGAATGAAGCCACTAATGTTAATGCTAATGGAACTTCTGGATAGATATACATACATATATTTCACCCTCTGTCTCATTTCAAGAGATACTATTTGCCTTTCAGTGTTCTCCTATTAAAATGGGTTTTGCCACACTGTTCCAGACTACAGTGTATGGTAATGTGACGGCCATTATCAGGGTATCTTGGTAAGAAAACATGTTGAACACAAAAAGAGAAAGACAGTGACACTCCTATTTTGTAAAAGTTAAAAATGAAAAAAAAAAAAAATCATCAAAATATATGACAAACTGCATAAGAGGAGACATGACAGAAAAACTGGAAGTCCCCCACTCTGAACTCATGACATTTTGTAAAAATCATACAAAACACATGATATCAGGACAAAAGAGTTAAGGAAAAGCAAATGGATACCATACTTAAAATACTTGTCTAATATTTTATCAACATTAGGAAGACTTTGGTCCTTACTATCTAAAAATAAAAAAGTCTATGCCTAATCCAGTATCACAGTCTTAAAACACAAAGAAATACAGAGAAATCAATGTAAGCATATTAAGTTTAATTCCAGTCTCTTGATGAGGATGGCTCTCAAATACATCTCAACACAGACAGAGAGATAGAACGCTGATGAATAATATGTATATTTTCCAGGTTCAAGTAAATCATTTATCCTTGCAATTACAAGTCAGAGAGCTATTGAATGATTTTTTTAACATGTGATTCTTGACATATTTTTTTAGGATTAAGAGAAGTACATTGACCTTATTCTGTGTTAAACTACTGCTAATTAGATCAGTTTATTTTTCAATATTGAAACAAATAATAATTGGATATACTTTAATGTATAACATATAATTTCTGAGTATCTCCTTCTAGTCCAAATGAATGTGAAGTGGAAATCTAATATAGTCGGTAATAGAACAGTAACAGATATAACTCTGGACGTATAGAAACTATCAACTTGTGGATATTAAAATTATATCAAACATTTTCCTTTGGATGAACAAACACACAACAATTTTCATCTATAGGTAACACTACAGACAGGAAAAGGACATAGCGTGTCTCTGAGTCATTACCCTGACAAAGCAATTAGAAAAATCAGAGTAACACTATGCTTTCACTATTGTTCTTAAAAAGCATGAATTAAATTTTACATAATAATACTGATTTCAGTTTGAGAAACATTACACTGTGAATCTGCAAAGACTTTGATGAATACCCTATTAAGATAACAGCCCAGTCAGCTGCAGTATTGTTTATAATCTTAATGGTTTTTAGACAGCAATGAAGGAGCAATAATTTTGTTCCATTTCAAACAATGTAGCAGTGAAATAACTGAGGGCATCCAAGGAAACTACAATTTTTTTTTTTTTTCTTCTCTTCAAGTACAATGATTACATTGTATTTGTTTCATAAAATAATGTTAAAAACACAGTTTTGAGTGTTAAATTTTCTAGTGATGTTTATTTACCTACAATACAGTTTCTCCTTTATTTGAGAGTTTAAGCTTACATCTATGTGAAATAACTAAATTACATTTACTAGGTAGTATTTAGAGAATTACTCAACCTTTACAGAGCCTTTGTCTCCATTGACAATGTAAATAGGACTGAAATAAGTGCTTCTTTCACTGAGAATCTCTCTGAATAAACACAAATAAATTGTAAGAAACACAGGATTTGGGACATAATATTTTCTCCATGGAAAAAGTTCAGCTATCAAAATAATACAAACTTCTGTTGGGGTGACATCCTTGGTGAAATCCTTAGTAATAAGACTATTCATAAACTTTTGCAAAATTTGGCTCCAAATATTCTAAGCGACTAAGCATCCACAGCTGATGTTATTTCTACATGAGAGAAATTTTCAAAGCTGTTAAGCCTTTAAATATTGTGACATTGACAGGCAGCTTACATACCTGTACAAAGGAATACTTCTAAGATAATACATACAATTGTATGAATCTGTTTTGTCAGAAGACATTTTTTTTTCTGCAGTTTCTCTTTGTGCTCTGAAATATTTGCTTTATTGATGCCAACAGGACTTATGTCATTCATGTAAATACATCAAGAATGTAATTTTTATTCTAACTTTTTTGTAATAAGTAACATTTATAACCATGAACACATAGGCTACATCTGTAGATTTCCCTTGACACTGGAACCCTGAACCAACCAGACCAACTCTCCCAACAATTCCTGGGAATGATTTAGGGTAACATGGGTTTGAAAGCATTCCCAATAGACAGTCTGCATGCAGCTACCATCTAACAGTATTATGTGAGCTCTTTTCCTCCACTGTTCTTATTGCCAAAGCCGCCTGTAAACTTTACTAGTTTGAAACAGCAGTACTGTCCAGTGAAAAGTACAGCACTAGATGTAGAATATGATGTAATATAACATACGTTTATTTCTATATGTCACATTCTTTTAGAGCACAACCACATTAAAAGAAGAAAAAAAAAAACAAACAATAAAAGGGAGTAGGCTACTAAGCAGATCACTAGTCCCACTGAAGTCTGATTTAAACATTTAGCTAATAGTGGATTGGGTCCTCCTCTAGAAATGTAGAAAAAGATGAGGAAGTGACACACTATTCTCTGTAATACAATAAAGTAGTCATCAAAATATCTAGCTCTGCGATAAAAAATCCTAACTTTCGGAAATCTTTCAGTTCTTTCATTTGCTTGAAAGAGCTTTGTTCTTGTCACCTGTAAGACCACCCTAACTACTGTTCTAGTGATACTGTGGAATAGGTATACAATCCATTTTTCCTGTGGAATCAGATTCAGTAGGAAGGAAGCAGCAGTCTAAGGACAGAGCTCTTCACCTCACTGAGACTATTTATAGAGTAGGAGTATCCTCTATTGACATATGAGACGACAAGAAATCATGCTTTCAAAGTTTTGGTTTTTTTTTTCTTTTTTTTCCTCAGTGAAACTACTAACAATGACAGATGCTCTGTAGAGTCCAGTATTGCTTTTTACAATTACTTTTTTTTTTTTTTTTTTCCCTAGACTGATTGGGGATAAGTAATTCTTTTGCTTAAAACTAGTTTATTTTATTTTTCAGTGCATTATTAATCTATAATTCTGGGAGCCACTGAGCTCTTATTCAAATTATTTTAGAATATATTTTGATAACAGCTTAATTGTGGTGTTTTTTTTTCTTTCATAGATTTTTATATTTAAAAGTTATATCATTACACTTAGGTTCTGAATTAACGTCTTCTCAGCAAGCAACAGTCAAAGTCTAACCATTTGGGTTGTATATTTATAAAGATCTTTAAATTAGGATAAATAAAAATAACATTCTGTGCTCCAAATGCCCCTTTAGCTCAATGTTTTCTTTCCTTCTTTCTTAGAAAGTTCTCTTATTACTGTTTGATATATTAGTTTGGTCATATTTTCTGTCCTTTCACACTGAAGCAGAATGCCAAGTAAAGAATATTACTTTCTGCCAAAGGTTTTCAGAGAGTGTAATTAAAAGTTTGTCTCCCTGTTTTTATTTAGCTTTTCCTGGCATTTGACTAATTTGGCAGCATATGGTAGGTTTGTTTATTAACTTGTGCATAGTAATTAAAGCAGTGCTTTAACAGAGACACACAAGAAATGTGTTCTATTTATATTTGAGGGGAAGACATTTTGTAAAAGTCTACACAAAATGAAAAGCAGTTTTGAATTTAATTCTGAAATCTGGAGGTATCTGGATGGATTTCTGTAACTGACTTTATAATAATTCATTATTAAAAAAAAAAATTAAAAAAAGTATTAAGAGGTATTTCAATTAGTGTGCCAGAAATGTGGCCTACAGAAATAATTCAGAAATGCCATATGTTAATCAACTGTATGTATTTAGAAGAGTGATAAAAATGTCCTTTGGCACAAAGCCTTCCATGTTTTAGACAGCCTACATTCACTGTTTAGTCATTCAATCCTCAGCATCTGCCTTAGGAAATAAACTTATGTCCACGATAAGTAATAGACAGTTTCACATTGATAGTATGTTTACTGGTAACATGCTGACACTTAGCAGCCATTTCTTCTGAAAAATTGAATCTAATTTTTTGTGAATAATAAAATAAATTCTCCCAGTTGGTAATTCTGCAAGAATGCATGAATACCATTGCACATAGCAAAACAATTAACAGTCCAGCTTAAATCTCTATTATATTAATACAAAGCTCATTACTTATCATGGAATTTGACCATTCCTCTATTTATTAAAAATTAATATTAGTTATTTTCTTTTTAATCTTCAATATTTGGTGCCCATTTAATTGCCTTCCCTAAAGGAAAGACAGGTTTCTATGCCATTAAGTAATTCAAAATTTACATCATCAATAAAAATTGTACAGTCTATATTGTTGTTACTCCTTTCCTTGTCTATGATTTAATATACAGTGAAAAGCCAGTAAATTTTATCCAGTAGTTTGAGGAGAGAAATACGATGTTTAGCATCTGATGCACATGCTGACCTTAACCTGGCAAACAATCTTAGAAATTAATAATGAAATTAAAAAAAAAAAAAAAACAAAAAACAAAACCAAAAACAAATATGTAAAGTATTTCTGATGAGACACAATGCCAGTGAGACTGGAATCCTGAACAAAGTTAACCTGATATGAGCAAAATGAATTACACTAGGATGTACAGAAGATAAATTCTTTTCAACAGCGGAAGGATGGATTTCTTCATTAAATGTACAAGCAACAGAAGAAAATGATATACTGCCTTACAGGGCTTACATGATAGTATCTGAAAACCCTTCATAGATTATACACAAAAACACCAGTGACACTTTCAATGCACTGAAATAACAGGCTACATGTAGGGAGAGCTCAATAGGGATATTACTGTTGTCACCCCTTTTGCTAGTCCAACAACTTGCCGGGATAACAAATACCACCTAATAAAATTATATTTGTTAGCTCGGATTACTAGAACAAGTGTGTTCATCATCTTTAGACTTTTACTATATGATAATGACAATTCTTGTATTGCAGTGATAAATGACAGGCAAAATTCATGTGAAACTAAATTATATCAACCTATATAAAAGTTACATGAAATCATAACAAAACATACAAACTTTGTACCTTGGTACGCATCCATACTAGAATGGGATGTAGTCTCCAGTATTCAAGCCTCACTACTGTCTCAAGGTCTATGGGAAAATTTCAGGGCATTCATACAAATTTAAAATGTTGTCTACACTGGACTGCTTATTCTGTTTGTTTTCCCAGGGGCTACCACAGAGTCTCCAGCTGCACTGGGGTCAGATCCTTAATCCCTTAGGTTTTACTTAACAATGAAAATAAGAATATTTGTAGGTCCTCACATTATCAAAGAACCTGAAGAAGACTGGGTGTGGAGCTCCACTGAGTCACATAAATATTTATTTATTTGTAGCTCAAATTGCTTAAGGTGTCTCTAAATACTCCCATACAGGCATTAAATAATAAGAGCAAGAATAAATATTGATGTATTGTGTGTGGCGATAACCTTACTCTTTCACAGCATAACTAACTTGTCTCCCAGCAGTGGAGTGATTCCAAGTAATCAACCCGCATTCTTGATTGAAGAGGTGTGTCAACTCTTTTTAAATATTGGCTTGCATGTGCAAAACCAGAATTGTACAACCCGAGAAAGTTTCACATGTAGGAGAGAAATTGTTGCTTGAAGAATTACCAAGTCTGCTTGCCTACAAACTTATGTTAAAATGTTTAGGAGTTGATGCAGAGGGCTTGATATATTTTAGATTTAGATCACGTATCTGTTATGATCATTTGATGTTATGATTTAGATCACACATTTGGCACAAATCAAAGATTTTCTAATACTACTTTTAAAATAGCATCTCTCCCTAATTTTGTATTACCTAGTTCCTGTGCTTAGTCCTGGGAACTTTTAAGCAATTTGGGATATGGATCATATATGATTTTCTAGTAGTATGAGCACTGTGGAAACTTCTTGATTAACTTGCAACTTCACAACTGAGGCTTGATGCTTACACCAAAGAGTGCAGTAGCACTGCAATGCTCACAATTTCCTCAGTGACATAAATTCCCAGCTTTTTCTTAAAAAATTCCTTCATACCATATGGGAAGCTCCATGACTTGAACCTGGAGAAGGGGCAGTGAAACAAAGCACAGGAGACTGAGTGCTAAATATTGAAGGAGCTCAAAAAATGATACAGGATTCTGAAATCAAATGATAACATACTAGAGGTATAAGTTCAACCTCGCTACATGGTAAAAAAAAATAGTGTTAATCAGATACAAATCTTTAACCACAGTATCACAGAGTAACTGACAGTGGCAGGGACCTCTGTAGGTCATTGCTGTCCAACTCTCTTACTCAGTGAGGGACACCTAGAGAAGGTTTCCCAGGACCATGTCCAGGCTGCTTTAAATATCTCTAGAGGACAGACATTTCACCACTTTTCTGGGCCACCCATTCTATTTCTCCATATAGATTTGATTAATTTCTTGACTTGTGAGAGATATGCTACCCAGAGAAAAAAATCTTGTTATGTCTGGTGAAACCATGTCATATATGGATTAGAAAAAAAAAAAAAAAAAAGGCTAGTGCCAGTTTAAAATACTATTTGTGATTTTAACTACAGATAAAACCATCCACCAGGTAACTGAAGAACCAAACTACCACGGAAAGAAAGGAAGGAGGAAAGAAAGGAAGGAGGAAAGAAAGGAAGGAGGAAAGAAAGGAAGGAGGAAAGAAAGGAGGAAAGAAAGGAGGAAAGAAAGGAAGGAGGAAAGAAAGGAAGAAGGAAAGAAAGGAGGAAAGAAAGGAGGAAAGAAAGGAGGAAAGAAAGGAGGAAAGAAAGGAGGAAAGAAAGGAGGAAAGAAAG
>NW_020799098.1:36747900-36829886 GCF_003259725.1 Athene cunicularia
GAAAGAAAGAAAGAAAGAAAGAAAGAAAGAAAGAAAGAAAGAAAGAAAGAAAGAAAGAAAGAAAGAAAGAAAGAAAGAGAAAGAAAGAAAGAAAGAAAGAAAGAAAGAAAGAAAGAAAGAAAGAAAGAAAGAAAGAAAGAAAGAAAGAAAGACTGATCAATACTAAATTAGGCAGTTTGCATGCTTAATTATGCAGTTTAAATTATAAATGCACAGCGCTTCTGACTATAGGATTTTGCACTTCTAGTCAAAATGACATATGAAACTTAGTGACATTTTTCATATTTAAGAGGCATTCATTTCAGTTATGGGACTATCTTGGACTTCTTTCTACTGCCTTGGTCCACTGACATTGCTCCTTGGTTTTGATAGGTTACTTCTCATGCTCTTGGAGAATTACAGCCTTCAGTGGTTCTATCTACACTGATAAAAAACCCCCAAAAACGTTAAGGCAAAAGTAAATTTTTACAATACGGCATAAAAGGATGAAATTAGCAGTACGAAAGGTATAAAACTGGAACTTACGCTGTAGTTTGTAGACTTAATACATCACAGAAAACCTGTATCTCATAAAATTTGTTCTGTTCCTTTTATGGAAAACAGTCATAAGTGTATCTTTGTCCTCAGGTGCTATTACAATGTCTAATGCATGTATTTTGATGTGTCTGATGCCTTCCCTGTTTTTTCCACTATCAGAAAGAATCACTGCTTACTGATTAGCATGTTTCAAAGTGATTATTTTCATTTGGCATCCCTGACATCACAGATTATGTATGTTATTCCTACTTATCATTATATAGCTAAATCCAGAAATGAGCCCCTTAAGAGTCAAAATGTTTTTGATTCCCAAAAAGCTCTCTTTTCTTATTAAAATGTGGGTTTTGATAGTTCTTTATATTTTACTTTGAGAAAGTCTGAGAAAAAAGTAGCAAAAAATTAATTATGCATAATATGAAACATGAGAAATTATGTTGCTTCAGTAGAAGAAATTTTAAGTTAAAAGGCACAGTAGTGGACATTACCTGAAAAAAAATTAATTTTGAATCAGTCAAAATCTCAGTAACGTGAGATGTGCACACAGAAAGAATCAACAAACTAAACCTTTCCTGCTTCATTCATTAATCATTTCAATGCACGCCTTGCTGGATATGTATATTTACTTTCACACATAAACATGGTGTGAACATGTGATGAAGGCTGAGACTAACATAAACAGAAATATTAAGAACTCATCAAATAGAAGATGCATTTACCTCTCTTATCACCACAACCTTATGTCCTGTCCATTGCAGCTACAGTTATCAGGTAAGGATATGGACTATAGCTGAGGAAATTTTAAGTATCACCCTCTGTTCCTAAGGCAGGGATAGTAGTCAAACTTACCAAAGTTTAACAAAAATCATTCAAAGTATCTGGTAGTGTTTAAACATATATAAAGCAAATTTTAAATACAGTTTGTGGACCACAAAAGAGGAAACTGTTCACATGAAAAATGAGGAAATACAATTGTGTTTTCACTGGAAGTACTGCTTTAGTGATTTCTAAGTTGCCACTGGAGCATGTTTAAATGCCACAAACATCATTACTAAATAAATACCAGGAGTAAAAGAAGTCCATGTCAGTGTTAAACAGAAGTAGAAGGTTCAAAATGCCTTCCTCTGACCTGTACTAAGAAGTCAACTGAAAAATAAAACACGAAAAGAGGCTTTGCCCTAAGCTATTAATAAAGCTGAATTTCTGAATACCTTTGCACCCTCTTTCAGTCCAGTCACCTTCAAGACAACATAATTCACCTCATCTGCCAATTCAAAAGTTTATTTAAAAAAACATTCATGAGATTTTTGGCAAGTAATATAGCTACCTAAATGAAAACATACAGCTCACCAGTTCCCTTGTCAGATAGCTTCTTTGTCCTGGGTGACAGGATCAGGAGATTTCTTCCTTACAGACTCTTTCCTAATACGACTGAAAGGCATCCAAAAATCTTAGCTTCTGCTTCCTTACTTACGTTTCTTAGTTCAGATAATTAGTAAGATGTATAGACACATATGTGTATGAACAAATGCCCTTCAGCTAAGTGTTGGCGATTCACTAATTTTGCTAAATATATGATTAGACACAAACTGTCGCGATCTAATCACTAAAGTAATAAAACAGTGTCACCCCAATTTTATTCACATACTAATAAAACCACCTTTTTAATGTTTCCTCATTATACATGTATGCAATTGTTCTGAACATTTTCAATATCATTAGACAGTCAATAGCTAAAGGGCAAAAAAGTGTCTCAGCAAGATAAAGATTTGAGCCTTCACCTTTTAAAAGACTATTTTTTTTTAATTTGCATTATTAAACATATGAATTATACTGCAAAATTTATATATAAACTAGGCATCATACATTTAACTGCAAAACTGAGACAAGGCTATCTAGAAAAGATCACACCAGAGCTATATTCCAATAGTTTACTTGGGATCCTGTTGGGGATATTATCAGCCCAATTTCTGAGCCGTCTCAACCATGTGCATAGGAAGCTATTTTAATAGTATGTAATAATGTAAGCGCCCAAAGAGCTAAAATAAATGTCATTGTTTCTATAGCTTTTAGCTTTATGAATGCATTTATTTACCTATATGTGTACTGTGGGTGCAGAACAGTAATATGGTTATGCATCTACAGTCTGCAGTACTGCATGAAAATAATTTTGAAATGAAATGAAAACCAATACACTAAGCAGGTAACTGACTTCCATATAACCTCAAACTATACAGCACTTGAATTGTTTTCCTCAACACAAAAGACAGAACAATTCAGGTGTGTAAGTGTGAAATTTCCTCTTGAAATAAAAACTAGTAAAAAGTACAAAAAGCTGTAGAGAAGAGTCTTCTCAGAGTATTATGAACAAATAGATACCACTTCTCAAACTGATAAACTGCAAAGTTTGCCTGATGATGAATTAAGCAATGTGTTTTGCCAAGGTACTTATCCTTGACATAGACCATAGTATACAGCATGATGAAGTAAGCTTCACCTACCTGTGTCTCAGATATCTTGATACCTACTCATATCTACTTAGTATTCTGGCAAAAATAATTTGTTAGTGAAAATTATGGATTAGTATGTGTTACAGAATATATGCCTGACCCTCAAAGGACATGGGTTTTTGACCCTCAAACACAGAATTTTACTCACATAATCATGCTTTCAACACTACAGGTCTCAGTTCTTTCCCTCTGCTTTAATCAGGAAAAAGTCATCAGATAGGGAGATCATTATCTGAATTACTTTAAGAGTTTCAGAATAACATCCCATTTGGCCCAACAATATGCCCTAGGGAGTATACATTTTGTATTCTCTCCTCTGCCAAACCCACAGTGTGAGTAGGAGCTCTGGGACTTGGTTCCTAGTCTGATGGCTAAAAAGTGGTTGTCAAACTATTTCTTTCATGACAAACACTAAATCATTGTTCCCTTCTGCTTTTTCATAGTATTGCAACTTTCTTTAGTCTTTTTTCTTTCTGAAGTATACATACTTGTGCAGTTTCCTCCTGGTTGCAATCCAAGTACACAAGCGTCAACTACATTTCTCAAGTGCACTGGTGTCCACATATACCAACAACAGCATGTTTTTTCTTTGTTCAGGTGGCAAAGAATCCTATGAAAACCAAACTGACATGCATGTTTTTCCTATCTTTTTATTTCAGTGTCCAGAACAATGTAATTTTCTGCGGTTTTGAACTTATACACATAGTGGTCAACTATTATATGACTACTGCCACAAGCTCACACTGTTCTATTATCACAGTAAATGTATCATATACAGGTACTGATGAAAAATTTATAGGCACTATTTTAATCATAAATACAAACATTTATTCCAGTGGTATGAATAAGCACTATTATATGAATTATTTTGTAAAATCTAAGTATATTCCTTACTTTCTATTTTACTTTCTGCTCCAAAATAATATTTCTTTTCATGGAAAAAAGACTAATGATTAGGCTTTCACTATTCATATTTTCTGTAGTTGACAAATTAATCTTACTACTAACTTACAAAATTGAGAGGAAGGTTAGGTTCTAAAAAAGGAATACAGTAAGGACTTAATTCCTTATTGGTTACAGCTTTCATTTATCAGTGGTAATTTACATTAATATAAATACATTGATCCTTCTCTGAGGGCCCTCTCCTGTGAGTAATTTCATCCTCCAGCAGACATTATGAGATACATTAAGAACTGGCATTTCAACAAATGGGAATGGATTGACTGTAAGAGAAATACCCAATTAATGGCCAAATAGGAAATTATTTGTTTAATTTTTATATTGCACTGCCTAATTTTATTGAAATATTCAATGAAAACGCACCTGGATTCCACGATAAATTTCACTGAAGAAAATGCTGTAGTAAACATTCATTGGTAATTAAAAAGATCAGATTTCTCACGTGATATTTTTCATATGTGTCATTTCAGAAAATCTTTCTTCTATTGCCATGTGATATGGGGAATTCATGTGAAGATTTAAAGAGAAATTACATGGGAGTAATGTAATGCTTATATTTTCATTGCATTAAAATAAGTATTTGAGATAAGCTTAGAGTAGTGAATGACCATTTCTCCAAAGGAGAAATACAAGGAAAATCTACATCCACATTTGCACTGAGCTGTTCTTGAAATGATAGGATGAGCCATTTTTATAATAACAGACAGGCATGATTATCTCAACGTTCTTCTCACTTTCATGTAATTCTTACCTTCTAAAAATTATCTGTTAGGAGAAGCTGACAAAAACTGGATGCAAACCTCTCTGATTAACGGAATAATATTGCTCAAAGTGCTGTCTATAAATTTAAGTTTCACTTATGCAAAGACAAAAAGATCAAGATCCTGAAGGAACAAGATCTGAAAGAAAAAAAAACCCTGTGACTAATAAGGGAAAGTTGGGACACCTTTCCTTTAGGACACACACTGTTCTTTAATGCATACAGACACGCTAACAAGCTAAAACAGAAATTATGAGTGGTTAAATCAAGACAATGTATTTCAAGGCAACCTGGCCTATTTACTTGCCTGTCATATAGCCAGTCCAATCCTGTATAATACTGTGGAAATACTTGTACTAGATGAGTCTCAGTTTTCACTTCTGTAGAATGTGTTGCCTGTACAACATGGCTGTGATATTCTTCGGGTGAGAAACGGCAAGAAAAAAATCTCTGATGAAAAATTCTCTGCCAGTAAATGAAGTGGGCTTGTGTCAAAAAAAGCAGAAAAAACTTGTGTTTCACATATGTTTTCCAGACTATGCCTAAGGGTTAGAAAATCCTCAGTTCCAATTCCTGGAAGATCTTCCAGAGTTCTGTTTTTCTGCACACTCCATATTGTCAGTCTTAATTTAAAAGTACAATCAGCATCTAAGAAAACATTAAAATGGTAATCCAAATCCCTAACTAGAATACCATTATGTTGCACGTGCAGATTCCTTAACATTTTTTGCAGCACATCATAAATTCCAAATCCATTTTGCACACTCAATAGGAGACACTGTTATTCACGTAGTATTATAATCCCCAACTGTCATTTGACCAAATAAATTGGAAAATGAGAAACTGAGAAAAGTTGTCACTGTAACACAAAATATGTTATCAGCATTAAGCCTCACTTAGTAGGAAAGAAAACTAGATTTTGGCAGTTGGAAGACTACAACACATAGAAGGGAAGGTGAAATGAGGGTCTGTCTGTGACAGATGTCACAAAGACCAAGATTACACTGAAGAAATTATTTCTGCAGTGCACCTAAGAGTTTAAAAGTGACGGAAAGAATAAGAAAGTAGAGAAGAAAAAATGCCAAAAAGAATGTCCTGAATCATCATCATCATCAAGGAACAGCATAATGTTAAGGACCACCACAGAAAAGTATAGGAAGGACTCTCCCATGGACATACAGAAAGTCTGTTCAAATCTTACTTAACCACAGTTCTGACTTTTTGTTAAAGTCATAGAGCTAATTTGTATTACAGTCTCTTTTTCTGTGACATGACACCTCATTCTGTATTTCCTTTGTACCACTACAGTAATTCAAAAAAGCTATTTGTGGAGGTATTTCCCTGCCTTCCTCCTTTAAGAACAACTGGGGAGTATTTTGAAAGCACTCCCTCTGTCACTAGTAGGACCAACTAACTGGTGAGTGATGGCCATCCTCATTTGGTGTTTCATTTGTCACTTGGCAAAAAACCTGAGTGGAATCTACCGTAGTGCATTAAAAAATTACTGCCAACTGAAATAACTCCACATGCTAACAGAAGATTGCCAGTGTAAACCCTGAACCAAATTAAGACTATGAACATGCCTCACAAAAATAAATGACAGAAACAAAAATCTTTCAGACATTTTCAATAGCAAAAGAGCATACTACAAACAGGAACAGAAAGAATAATGACAATCTAGTCAACCAGTATTTTCAACAAACTTCTGTAACTTAAAGGCTGAAAGCTGTAAGATGCTGTATCTCTTTGTTGCTTTATTTGTTATCTGTATAAGGAGTATTTTCTGACACAGTTTTACAAAAGGACTGTAGAAAGCTTAATTAATTCAGGCTTTTTTTTTTTTTTTAAACTGGTGATAATTTTCTACATATCTTTAGTTAATTGATTTGATTATTAAGTTACTATAATTATTGCTACTAATTCAAGTGAAGGAATAAAAAAAGGAAGTACTGCATGGAAAAAAGTTGAGAAAGTAAACAGTCCTTTCTTCCCCTCCTCCAGGAAGGAAAGAAAAAGTAGAATATAAGATTACTTCTTGAGAAAATGTACTAGAAGTACTAACGAAAATATTGCAAATCAGGCTGATGGAAAACTAAGAACGATCATATTGAAAGATTTTAAGGAGAATTCAGTAGAAGACTTTTACACACATACACATGGTAAGCATACACCAAAACCCTCACTATTAAGGAAGCATCCAAAAGCCTACTAGTGAGGGAGGCAAATGCAATTCTGATCTGAATGGGATGGTGTCACACACATAGAGGGACAGTAAGCAAAACCCCCTTAACTCCCATCAGTAAATTTGTCCCTGAATAAATAAGTGACTGAATTAGGGTGATTATAAACCACAACATCTCTGCTTACTGAATTTATGATAAAAACAGGAAATACTGACTATATTGTCAATATATCCATTGAGAAAAAATAGACAAAGGAATATTTTTAGTAATTGAATATTTTCAGACAGAATATTGGAAAATCTCAAATAAACTAGGCACCATACCAGTAGTAATTAGTTAGAAACAATAAGGGACCAATGATTTGTTAGTTGTAATTTTTCAGAAAAAGTAGTATCTATATCTCTGTTTGTTAGTCTTATATGCATTATATATACCTCCATGTATTTCTATAATAGTGTGATGCAACATACTCTGATACTTCTTTGTATGGGCCTCCTGAAGAGTTTGAACACCTCTCATAACTATTTCACCTGTGTATTCAGGGTCTACTGTGTTCTGGGGTTCTACATCATACCTATAATAAACAGTGCAACTGCTGTGACTTCCTTATGGCATACACCTGATTGTCTTACATGATGTCTGTTAACCACAGGCTTCTCTGGTTTTCCTCAATTTTGTAGCATCTTTTTTCATTCCTTCTTCTTTGTTTTAGGTATTCTGAGCATTTTTTTCACTATTGTTATATTTTCTAATGTATTTCTAGGCATTTATGTAAGATGTACAGTTGAATGTTATTCCTTTATTTTTCTCCACTGACTGTAACCATGTCTTTTTTTTGTATTCTTTATATTCCTTTATTTACTTTCAGTGTTATGTGCCTTAGGACACATAACAGAACTTCCTTCAATTGGAAGTTATATTTCTTATTAAGGCACATAACATTGAAAGTAAATAAAGGAATATAAAGTTTCAGCTGCCTCTGGTCCTGTCACTGTGCACCAATGAAAAGAGCCTGGCTCCATCTTCACTGCACCCTCCCTTCAGCTATTCATATATATCAATGAGATCCCTCCTGAGCCACCTATTCTGAAGGCTGAATACTCCCAGTGGAAGCAATGTATGAACAGAAAGAGGAATATTAAATTATTATCATATAATAATCCAACAGCACAGCATGAAGTTAAGAAATGTTAAAAGCAAGCAGTGATATACAGACTTTAGCAAAATTGCCACAGTAATTATGGATGTGAGAAGTATAAACAGTTTTAACAGCCTAGACAATAGAGAAGTCCATGGTTTTAAAGTCTAAACCTTATCTTGCAGAGTACCTGTCCCAGCCAAAGATCACGCAGGTGTCTAAAGTATCTATGGAAACAAAAGTTATCTGCATGTAAATAAGATGTTGCTCATGAGCACTTGACTATAAAAAGTCTTAATCTTTGTTTAGCTTACATGATTAGATTGATGTAGTTTAGCATATATTTAGCAGACGTTGTAAGTAAAGTCAAGGTAGCAAGTGGAAAACTAATGGGAAGAGAGCTGGATATTGAATTAATGGTTAGTGCATATACTTAAATAAACAGTAAGTGTTACAAATCAAATGTAGGATAAGGATTTAGATTCACTACAAGAAATGAACTGTACAAGATGAACACTATGATTCTCATGGCCTGAGGGTGGAGGAGTCATCAAGCACAAGAAAATATTTATTAAGAGAAATTGTTCACATGACTGTGATCCTGGATGTCTTGGTCCTGGTAATGTGCTTTTCAGTTACATCAGCCTTTTTCTTTGACAATCTCTTGAAAGTAAAAAACTTGACATCCCAGCAGGAAGTTACAAACTACTATGTATAGTGCAGGTCAAAGATCTAGCTCTGGAAATCTCTCACTGCTGTTGGCTGGAAGCAGAAGGGAACACCACAAAGAAAATAATTTGATTCTTAAGGAAGTATTAAGTGGATGTATTTTTGGCCACTATCTGAGATTAAAAGTACAGGACTAAGCTAGAACAAACATGAGTTTGCATGCATTTATAGTACCTTTATTCTTGCACTATATTCCCTTGTCTATTACACACTTTAAGATGTTCTTACTTAATTCTTGTGCAAATGTTCAACTTTTTTCCTGATACTTATCATAGAAGTTAATACTCTCATACGAAAAAAACCCATTTTACAGAGTAGCCATATACCAGTCTTTTATAAGACTTTGCTGAGAATACCATGTTCACTGCTGATCATGTATGGCATGGCTAAACAGTTTGCTCTATAAGTAGAAAGAGCACAGTATACAGTTTTTCTAAAAGAAAACAAATGGATGTAACAGCCTCCAAAGGTGTGAATCAGAGGAATTTCTTAAACAGCATCAGATTCAGATATTCTGACAAAAGAAATTGAGGCTCAGAATTAAGAAATCCTGTCTGACAATAAGCTGAACAATTCAGTGAATGAACTCATATCAGAGGTATGAAGGTAACATTTTGTTTTGTCACATTCTAAGGTCCAGTTGGGTCAGTGTGATCAGTCTGCCTTTTAACACCAGACTATGAGAGGTTTTGTGTCCTTTAATGTACAAAAGTCTCCAGGAATGTCTCAGTAAATTATGAAACCCCAATCCAAAAGTAAACATGAAAACACCAATTTTCAATTGAAATTAAGGACCTACCTAATATTGGAATGTAAGGAATACAGAAAAAAGTGTTCATATTTTTCAGGAACTTAAACAGAAATATGATACAAGTTTCTAAAAAGATATCCTAGTATGTCAGTAAAGCTCTATCAAAAACAAGTCCTGCTGTTCTACCCACTTATGCTAGGACTGAAATTGGTCCATAGTGATTAATTTGATCTAAGTAAAGTATGTATGGTATATAGTTTAGTTATTGACCCACAGCACTCTCGGGCTCCTCTGAGAACACTATGTCTAGTGGTTCCAGTGCTGATGTGTGAAATGTTCTAACAAACCAGAAATCAATGCAGAGTGCACAGTAAACAGACACAGTCAATGAGCTATTCATTACCTTTTGTAAACCTTCAGTATAATTGGCATGTGGTCAATTTATAAACTGTAATCAACTGTGGCTTTATTTAATCTCTTGTATAAAACAAGACCAAAAAGCTTCATGTTTTATGTAGTCATAAGAACATGAAACTGGATCGGTAAGTAGACACCTGAATGCACCCTCCATCAAAAAAAAATCACATTTGTCTGTTTGATCTGTAATAGAAGCTGTTTAGTAAACACCTCATTACTGTAGCCAGCAAAGATAGATTCTGTGTGTGATACTTTTATTAGGTTTTTTCCTGACCGGTAATTAAAACCTAAATCCCAGATGCATTTTAAATAAATTGTTGCCTTCAGGATAGCAATTTCTGCTACCAAAAGAGGACACAGAGGAGGTATGTATTTCACAATGAATTTTTATTCTTATTTACTTACTAATAGAAACTTTTTTTTTTTTTTTAATCATAAAATTAATTAAAGTTAGTAAAAGACAAAGAGTTTTCATTTTAAAATGAAAGCAAAATACAAACCCCATAATCACATAAATCATAGAAAATGTTTGGATAGATTATAAAAATAATCAGTCTTTAAAAGATGACTGTCTTCAAAAGAGAGCAACAATGTAGGATTTATTTTAAAACCCTGAATCTAAAGAACAATGAACCAAGTAGGGAGCATGGCACTGGATATTTTAAAGCACTTTTATTTGCTTTGCCATTCACCTATTACTTCTTTCCCATAAGCCAATGAATTATGGGCATCTAGAGAATTTATCCCTCCTTTTTATTCTGTTTGGATCAGTTTGACCTGCTGGGCTTCCAGAATGCCTAGGTAAGTTTTGAATAATTATAGATTTGTGCGAAGCTCCTTTTTTCCCCTTCAGTGAACTTTTGAGTTCTGCATGGTCAGCAGATGTGGTGGATTTAAGTACCTTACACCGCACTGTTCATCTAAGGGAATGTTTACACAGTTTTTGCAGTGTATTCTGACCATACTCTGAGCCAAAAGAAAACACACGGTGTTAACACATTGCAGAGCCTAAGATATCATACTTCATTTCATTGCTGGGTTAACTGCAGCCATGTGGTTTCATGGCTCAGGCCACAAGCAGAATTAACTTCTCTCTGCCTCAGGTATTAGGCAAGTGAACTTGATAATTTCTATGTGGACATATCCCAGAGAGTGGCAACTTCTCTCCATGTAAGCTCAAAGGAAAGAGCGAAATAGAGGAAACAAACTATTGTGAAATGTAAGACAAAGAAGGCTGAGCAACTTACACCCAAATCGATTAAGAACGTTTCTGAAGAAAAAAAAAAAAAACAAAAAACCCCAAACAAACAAACAAACAAAAAAACCCAACTGATGCCTGCCTATCTCTGTCCAGATTAAGTAGCTGAGTATTCCTTTTGCTGTTTTAAATCTCCCTGATAAAAAAAGATGTTCTTAAATCTGTACAATGTCAGAATCTGAGAGGATGAGTTGGATGCAGGTCAGATTTCATTCTGATGCTATGTTGATGACAAATTATAACCTAGTATGGGTAAACTAATCAGAAAAGAAACATGATGTGAGATAAGAGTTACTTAAGCCATAGGGTACTGACAACAACTCTAAAGTGAAGTTCAGAAATCCCAATTGCCTAGCCAACCTTCTTGAACTACATGATTTGTACATCTACAGAGAATGAGTAAGCACTACTTTATTTAAAAAAATAAAATAAAAAAAAATTAAGTTACTTCAACAAGCTACTGCTCACATCACCACAGATTAAAGGTATGATGTGTTAATGCTACATTGATGCGGATTATGTTATAAAGCCAAAGATCTAATTTAATTATTGACTGTTAGATTTGGAAAATTTGTTACTTCCACTGCTATATTTGGTTAATAAAAGGGGTAATCTACCACTTCTCTTCATCTTTACTATGCTAACTTATTTTTTTATCAGTTCTGGCAGTTGTTACTAGCTTCTTAATTTTTTAGAAATAAAGGAACTGGTTGCACTTGCAGTTTATACGACTGCAAATTAACATGTTTCTCATAAATAAATACATAACACATTTTCTATTACAGCTTTATTATCGCTTGGAGTAATTTTTAGTTTAGCAGTTCTTAAGTAGGAAATAAAAAGAGCACTAAATGGTAGATCTTCTCTCAAAAGAATTTAGGATTCAACTTTAACATGAGTCCTGCTGAATGAGTCAAGGAGATACTATTTAATTCTTTTCTCTTGTGGATCTACTAATCTGAACTGTTATTTTCTTGAAAGAAACTGGCAGACCTGAAATATAATTTCATTCTTTGCTAGTATATTCAGCAAAAATCAAAAAAGGCACACATTTTTATACATTTCTATTTTTGACTGACTTGGGGAAAAACATGGCTGAGATCGCATAAAAAAAATCCCTTTCAAGAAATATAAAATGAAGAGAATAGAAGATATAATTATTTGCAAGCTGAGCCTAACAAAATATTACTATACTTTTATGCTTAATACTTTGGTTTTGAACATGCCATATATGTACTATTATTATTATTTTAATGCTAGACACAGTTCTAAAAAATGTGAAGCAGGAAAACCCCTGTATCAGAAAAGCAGATTGAGAAAATGCCAAGAAACTACATATTTATTAACAAATATTCCAAAATTCTCTATGAAGATGGGTTTCTGGGAGAATGGGTTCTCACGTTCTGTGGGAATGTGATTTTTAAGTAGTTTATTGCAGTTGGCTTGAATTCCAGTTTAGTTTTGTAGATCAGCTGTCTTTGAGTGCTGTTCAGCACAAATGTAATATTCTCAAAAATATTCTCATTAAGTGACTGTTCTTTTGTGACATTAAATTGCTGTGTTGGTTTTGGCTGAGGTAGAGTTTGTTTTCTTCATAGTACCTTGTATGGGGCTACGTTGATAATACCGGGATGTTTTCGTTACTGCTGAGCAGGGCTTACAGAGTCAAGGCCTTTTCTGTTCCTCATACCACCCCAACAGTGAGTGAGCTGGGGGTGCACCAAAAACTGGCAGGACACAGCCAGGACAGCTGACCCCAACTTACCAAAGGGTATTCTGTACCATATGATGCGATGTTCAGCAATAAAACTAGGGAGAAGGTGAGCGGGGGGGAGGGTCACTGCTCAAGAACTGGCTGGGCAGAAGTCGGTTGGTGGTAAGCAGTTCTTTTCATTTGCATCATTTGTCCTTCTTGGGTTTTATTTCTCTCTGTTATTTAGTAGTAGTAGTAGTAGTAGTAGTAGTAGTAGTAGTAGTAGTAGTAGTAGTAGTAGTAGTAGTATTTCTCTGTTATATAGTAGTCGTAGTCATAGTTGTAGTCATAGTAGTAGTAGTAGTAGTAGTAGTAGTAGTAGTAGTAGTAGTAGTAGTAAATTATTGAACTGTTCTTATCTCAATCCACAAGTTTTCTCACTTTTATCCTTCTGGTTCTCTCCCCTATCGCAGAAGAGTTAGTGAGTGAGTGGCTGTGTGGTCCTTAGTTGCTGGTTGGGGTTAAACCACAATTGCTATTAACAGCTCACAGAGATTCATTACACTTTTTCTCTCTTATACATTTTACTTTTCTTTCCTAACCACCTGTTGTCGCAGTAAATTTAATGTACCTTCCACCCTACGTTCATCATTAAATATCACCCCAAATATTCCCCAATACCAGATGCTGAACTAAAACAGGAGTGAGTCCAATAGCAGCACTAGAATAGGCCATAACGTGGAGAACATGAGAGCTGCTGAAGACTTTGAAACTCCCCAAACTCCCCAAACTCTCTAAAACTAAGTACCTATTTGAAGATGGTCAAACTAAGCCACCTATTTAAAGATGCTCAAAGATTTTATTTTATTTTATTTTTTTATGAAGGCAAGTACAGTTGCTGGAAAAAAAAGGATTTGAAAAATATAGCTGTATTTTACTTAATATTACTGGGTCATGAATAATAAAATAGTTTGATAGTCTACAACTAGATGAAGGAAATCAGACAAGACAAATTACAATGAAAAAAAAAAAATGCTACAAAGAATGCAAATCTTGAAAGGTGCCATGGTACCACACACAAACAAAAAAGGCTGGAAAAAAGATTGCTCTAGTGAAGTACACATATGCTCAAGAAACAGTTGCATACATGGATTAATACTGAAATAGTTCTACTTGTATATCCTCAGAAGACTCAGATAACTATTGATTATTATTCTGACTATCCAGACACAGCATTCTCAGAGAATACTATTCAGCTGATAGATAAAATTTTGTCCTTAATTGGATATGTTAATGATACGACTACACCACAACATTTCTTTTTATGAATCTGCCTTTTTTTTTTTTTTTTTTTTCCAAGAAGGCATAATTTTATTCTGTGTTTTAATCTAATAGTTCTGTGGAAATGGTATCAAAATTATTTAATCAATGCTGAAAAATATGAACGATCAAATTTAGATCCCTATTTGTCAATGTCAACTCACAGGACAAGACATTTTAAAATAGAAGCAATGTTTGTTGAAATACAATATTTAGAATCAGGCTATTTGACTACGTATCCATTAATGCTAATACTATCGCTGTCAGAAACTTCTTAGACATCATGATGAAAAAAAAAGGAAAGAAAATAATTGTGAGTTAAATAAACGCTACATGGATAAACATTCTGCCAGAGGAAAAAAATGTGCAAATTTACAGTTTAAAATTTTGGACACAAAGATAACAGTACTTTGTGAAGTTTTACCTCACTCTTACACAGTGACCACAAGGTAAAGAGCATCACAGCAGACAATATAGGAACTCTGTTCAGTTTCTCCACAATATGTAGCCTTCTAATCCAGTAAATATGGTGTTGCCATTCCTTGTAACAAACCACAGGCTTTGTCTTAAGAAAACTGAAGCTTCAAGAATTATAGGCTTGTCCTCACCCACCTACGGATTTTTTGTTAGCTTATTTACCAGTTATAAGAATTATCCACAACCAAGTACAATTGTGTTGTAATGCTGATTCTAACATATCTGTATTCCAACAAAAAGAGAGTAATAAAAAGCAGTAATTCCATATTGAATTAATAATCTATGATGTTGGGAAAAAAAATGAAGCACGGGCATAGGATGATATACCAGATCCCTCAAGGCTATACGTAACTCGTCAGTGGTCGGTTACACTCATCAGAGTAATACAACCTTGGCAAAGCCAATGTTAAGGGCAACAAAGATAACAAAAAGCAAGTATCCAGTTTAGATAAAACACAGCACACAGTGACTCTGGATATAACCTGGAAGAACAAACCAATGATGAAAGAACAAGTGAGAAGACTCTTAGTAAACATATTAAATGACCCCAAGCATGCCAAAGAATGAACAAGAAGAAAGCACAAAATTTAACATCCAAAAAAACCCATCACAAATGAAGTTACAGGATGTTAATGACTCCCTATATCACCACTCTTCCTTCTTCCCACCTCCCCAAGCCACCAAACTCAGGACCTAGAAAAGCAGTGGAAGGCTCAGCAAAACACAAAGAGGAAGATACAGGAAAATTGTTAGTTTTAATTGGCATTATCAAGAATAAGCTGTAAAAACTGAGTAATGTGTACTGTAAATGCTAGCATCATAACTGGGCTAATGATTCTCTGATTAAACTGCTAAGACTGTAATTATCATTGAATCACAGAATGGTTTAGGTTGGAAGGGACCTTAAAGATCATCTAGTTCCAACCCCCCTGCTATGGCAGGGACACCTTCCACTAGCCCAGGTACTCAAAGCCCCGTCCAACCTGGCCTTGAACACTGCCAGGGAGGGGGCAGCCACAGCTTCTCTGGGCAACCTGTGCCAGTGTCTCACCACCCTCACTGTAAAGAAGTTTTTCCTTATATCTAATCTAAATCTTCGTCTTAAAGCCATTACCCCTTGTCCTATCACTACATGCCCTTGTAAAAAGTCCCTCCCCATCCTTCCTGTAGGGCCCCTTTAAGTACTGGAAGGTCGCTATAAGATCTTTTCAGAGCTTTCACTTCTCCAGGCTGAACAATGTCCACTTTCTCAGCCTGTCTTCGTAGGAAAGGTGCTCCACTAAAAACTCTTCCTTCCATATGTAAGGCTTGTTTCTTTGACTCATGTAAACTGTGCAAATTGTATTGTAACCTCTGCTATGACATAATTTGGATGCAAAAAATTGGTAATTGTTGCAGGAAAAAACTGTTCAATTTACATAGCTCAAATCAGGATCAAAGCAGCTTTCGGATTTATTAATGAGAAATAATTAACTAGCAATCAGTGAATTTTATATTCATGATTCACATGACAACAGATAAAGTACAATGAGAGACACTTAAAAAATGTTGATAAACACCTCTTAATTTATCTAAACACCCTTCTCTAACCAATCACACAGAGTTCTAAGGGCGCCCACTCCCATGGAGTTACAGGAATGCAGACACAGGCTGGGTTACAAGCACATCTCTGTCTCCTGGGAGGGCAGGTTACTCTATTCACACAAACTTTGTGTGTGTGAGAGAAGTGTTGTATCTTTGTGTGAAGCTGTGCCTCTACCTACAGTTTGCTAATCCACGTGTCAGTGCAAAAGCACACCATGGATGTCACATACACACACCCAAGGTGTGAGTCCTTCCTTGTTGCATCCCATACTGTTGTGATGGGAGACTTCCAGCATTGTCAAAAGAGGTTCGACTGCCACTCTTTCCCGTGCAAGAATTCTCCGCACTTGCTACAGGCTTTTTACATATTTCTTTTCAAGCTGACATCTTCTTTATTTCAAAAATGCCTTCATAGTTCCCTGGTTTCCATTTAAGCAATTTGAGGCTTGATTTACTCTTTAACATCAGTTTCAGGCAAACAACCCCACAGTTTTGGGTGTCCCCTTCAACACTCAGGTCCCCGTCTTCACATCTGTTGTCACCAAGGGTGGGCTGTGCTGGCAGCCCTACAGTAACAGATCGGTGGATAGCATAGGCAACTTAAGATTGTTAAAATTTAGTGCAAGAAGGTGGTGAAAAGATCTCAAGTACATACAGAACAGGTCATAGGAAAAGTAGGGAATCAGACGGTATCAGAGGAGCTCAACATAGATGTAGAATGACCAAGTAGAGGACTACTCAGACTAAAAGGAGACCTATGTAGAGACTGACAGATACTGTCGAGTGATGCATTTTATTGCAAATTACTTGGGGAATCTTAATTACCATAAGCTACTTGATGTCCTGTAAAATATAATGCCTTTTGGTAGATTCTGAATATAAGTACTTGTTTTGAGGATGAAATGATGTTAGCAACATGAGAAACTATCTTTTTTTTCTCAGAATTTATCTAACCTACTTGTGTAAAAGATTCTTTATAAGCTCAAGTTTTAATTAATCATTATCTGAGACTACTGTAACTGTATTAATTTTATTTCATAGAACAACCAGATTCTGAAAGGAAGAGTGGCCAGTATTGCAACTACCACAGAAAAGAATCAGTTACAGGTAGTGTACTAAACCAAGAAAACTGTAAACTGATGCTAAATATTCAGATATATATCACATTCTGTTTATTTTCTTGTTAATGAATGTGGCTGACAATGCCCTTCTTCACAAAGCTAAAGACATTCAGAGATTTAAGTTATTCAAAGCTACTAGTTTGGAACTGGAGAGTCTTCAGTACAGCTGGATAAATAACTAATACATACACTAAATGTTCCTATTTGGGTTTGTGACATGCATTCCATACTGACAGGTGTTTTGAACTCCTGTGGAATTTCTTCCAAGAGCTTGATGTCCATATAAAATGATTTTCTGAAGTATAAAAAGGGAATTGTTATGTTAGTCCTAGTTTTACTTAGAAATTTTGGCTGAGGTACAGATATAGGATATTGTTTTCAAATATAAATACTTTCTGACAAATGTCTATATCAAAGTTCTGCAAGAAGTTTCATAAAAGTGAAATAATGCAAGCCATAACTTCATGATGAAGACATGTCAACAGATTTTCAAAGGTAAGTTAATATTACAAAATTCTGCCCCTTTATGGCAAAATGGAATTTATGTGAAAACGGAGCATCTATCATGGGATCACAATGTATCCATAAGCATGAGCCTAGATATCTTGAAGACCTGAATTCATAGCAGACAAAAGAAATAATTACATATATAATTCAAGACCAAAGCTGTTGTTTGACAGAATTCATAGCTCCAAGCTAGGGTATTACTCTATCTATCTAGACACAGCACATAAACAATGGGTTTAACCATGCTTAATATGTTGAATCCAGAAAAGAAAGTAAGTGGTTAAATCAGGGGGTTGAACAATGGAGAACTATGTAATTGAGATAATTCTGAAATTCTTCAGAAATTCTGTGTTTTGTCTTCAGTTTCATGACTTAAATGAGTCAGTAAATTTTCCTTATTTATTAAATAATAAATTAATCTTACTTGTATTTATTTCCTTTTACATATTATTAAACAGCTTAATTTAGTCAGTGTAGCATCTTATCTGATTCCATAAATAATTAATCCAGTCTTAAAGGGAAGTTGTTACCTTTCTGTGTCATATCCAAAAGCAAAAACTCCCCAAACCTTTGCACTAGCACAGACATATTAAACTGAGCTAACTGCACAAATCATGCATATATATTCAAGGCACCTATACCTATTCTTTAGAAATTTATTGTCTCAAACGATTTTAAATTAATGAAAATGTATAAAGTTAATGGTATTTTCCCCATTGAACAGTATTAAAAAGAGCAATAATTTCATAGCATTGATGGTAAGTTGCAAATACACAGTCACTAATTCTAATCCAAAATCTTGTTCTATACCACAACACTGTAGAACTTTAGAATTCATTTTATTGGTTCTCCGGTGTAATCACAATCACTTTTCATTTTCACATCTGTATGCATATATACATGTGTGTGTATGGATGTCTATGTGCTGGTTTCAACATTAAGAAATTTGCACAATGACTCAAGACAAAAGAAACTGAGACTTCTACATAAATAAATGATAAATTTATTCAAAAAAGCCAGAAGCAGTTTGACAGACTAGATAATATCTAACTATATTATTTTCATAGCAAATGCTAAATAGACATCTGGATACAAGATGTTCTTGAAGGCATTCATTTATGAATAAATAGATGACAATTTCAAGAAGAAAGAGCATAATATTTTCCAAAGTGCCTAAGTGGCAAACCACTGGCCCTACATTCAGATGTACTGCGACCTGAAGCTGATTATTCATGCATGTCTGCATGCTACAGCGGAAACTGTGACCACTTATATACTAGCTTGAAAAGTAATCTATATGCAACTTTTTGCCTTCGGTGAGGTGTCAAGTTGCTCAGAGTTTCTGCTTGATGTTGAATCTGCCAAGTGTTGCTAAAGGTATGGTGGCTTTTGAGAAAAATAACATACAATTTTAACACAAAGTAAGGTTCTAGGCAAAAGGCACAACATAGTAGATACAGAAGTTGAGGAGAGAAACTGAGAGAGTGTGACGAGCATATACCCTTTGAGTACACTCTAGGTGAGCACAAACTTTGGAAATAAACATGTTCCAACTACAGTGCAAAGAAGGAAAGTTGAGAACAAGTTTTGCTCAGATACCTCAGACTTTATTCAGAAAAAAATGTTCTGCAGAAATTACAGAAGTTATAGAAGTTTCAACCAAAGATGTGTCTAGGTATCTGAGACAAACACAACCAGTTCATCCAGCATGAAAGTTTAAGTCTATGCACTGATGACAAAGCGATGCCTTTAAACTCCTAGAAGCCCACAGCCATGAAACTGAACTATTTTTTTCATAACATAACTCACCTTATATCTTATCTGTTCTCCTTTTCTTAATGATGTCACACTACTGTTTGTAGCTATTTTGATTTTGCTGTGTAAATGTAAGTTAACAGCTAGACAATGAGAGACAGGGAACAGAAGCCTTTTTTTTTTTTTTTTTTTTTTTTTTTTTTTTTTTTGTCAGAATATGGCAATACTGACTTAGGATATACAAAACATACTTGGTCAGGTTTTGGAGTGCTCAGTAGTAGTAGTTGATTCTGAACTTGGAAATTACTGATTTAGTGATAAATTCCTAAAAAGACTATCACTGCAGTCACTGTCTGCACTGTTCCTATCTGGTTCCAAATCTATGGGCACTTGTATGCAATACTCAAACACTCCACCCATGGATGAAATTTGAAAAAACTGTGTAAATGAGGTTCTGCTGACTATGTTGCCTATATTTAACTTCATCTCTGTCTAAGATCATACAATCCACGTGTACCAGGAACTCAATTTTACATGTATCATGACATATAGATTCCTGGGACTAGGCTGATTTTCATTCTTAATTCAGAACAAACACGATGTTCTTAATTTAAAGGTGAGCAACAGTGCATAATTCTTGTATAGCTCATTAAGATTACAACATTTACTGCTATATTCAAACTTTTTAAGAAAACAAAAAGAGCAGAATGATGAATGATATTTTGATTACAGAGAAAACTATGCAGAGAAACTGGTCTTATGCATATTAAATATCATATTGGTAAGCTTTCATTTTTAGTAATTATAATCTTTATAAGAACTAGCCTAACTTTTTGGTAAATTACTTCTAAAATAAAGGTTAGTTTCACTAGGCGTGGCAGGAGCACCTGCCGTCAGGAGCTAGTGCTATTAACACAACAGGCACCTGCTCTTTCATGCCTTTATTTTCACACCCCTGGTGGCACACCATGATTGCTGTCACATACGCACCCTGATTGGGTACAGACCTCTGTCCCCATGGTGGGAAAAGGATGATGGGACCCCTGGTAGACAGACAATGTCCTTAGACAATTAAATGCCTCAGTTGGATAAGTTTCTAGAATGCTGACCATATATGCCCACAGCTCCAGTCCAATCAAGTTATAAAAAGGAGCCCCCACTGAAGACCCTGTTGGAGACACCCTTTGAGTGTTTCTCCTCAGAGTAGAGGGTCTGTGATTGGAAGCCCTCCCCTTGGCACTGGGATGCCACGCAAGGAAACTTCCCAGGATAAAGTGCTCTCAGCCCCCCTTGGTGAGTGAATACTTCTGGCTATCCTAGAGTAAGTCCTCGCTCCTTTGGCTGGGAGACTACATCTTCTGGGAATCCTTGAGTGAGCAGCTTCCCCTTCAGAGAGTATGTGCACACTTTGGAGTCATCATTCTTAGGTGTCGCCATCCTTCTGTGTTGTAGTAATAACTTCCCCAACTGGCACACTGAACCTATAGTTTATTAAATGTTATTGGGGCATTGTTATGGTTACCCCCATTGTCTCATTGTTTTCACCTATTTGAATTTAATAAAAATAAAAGTTTGTTCAAGTTTATTATCTGTGTAAATCTGCTTTGGTATATGTCCATAACAACAGATAAGTAATATTTATGTAATCAGCAGATTCAATCTTCAAGGCTCTCTCTACCTAAATACACTTTAGATCAAAAATACCATTCTGGTAAACACACAAGCTGGTACACTTGGATGACCAAAAGTGTGTATTGCTTTTACTCATGATACCTAACGTGCCATGTGTCATATATCTAAAATATTTTTTATAATTATATTTAATTTACTATAGATTTTCCTGAAAATTAGCCCACTGTATAGCTGCAAAGACTGGAACAAGGGCAGTTTGATGCTTACATTTTGATTAATTTCAATGCTTTTGTCTGCCACATAAATCACTACATGAACCACTCTTACAAAGGCAGTTCACTTTTAACTGCATTTTATCATTAAGCCAGTTGGTGCTCTAGTAAATTAGATTAACCTGTAGTAGGTTCATTAGTAGATTATACCTTGCCAGAGTAGAGTGCTCTGTCAACCTCCAGCCTTGTAGATGCCTACACTATTTCCTGAAAAGTGATAAAACTGCTTTAATGACTGACAAGTTTTACGGAGACCACACATCATATTAAGTACCCCAGTGGTCAACACCAGCACAGATTGGAAGCTGAGAAATCATCAGTAGAAAAAATATGAAAAATACACCTGAAGGAAGCAAGAATGAAGAAAGCTAGCTTCAGTTTGCATTTAGAGTGGGCAAGGAAAGTGCACATTTCCTACATGAACTGAGATAGTACCTGAAAATATTTTTAACTGATTCTATCATATACCCATATCTGAAAATTTGTGTGTAGTATGTCATCATTCTACAATGTAAAGCTCTGTCTTCAACTGCTTAGAGCTTTGTTGGCTTTCAGCTTTTCTGAAACAAATTAGAAAAGGCTGGCATTATCCACAAATTCAGTTCATCCAAGGGAAAAGAATGTAATTCTCCAATGTTTGGAGGAAAACAAAAAAACAAACAAACAAAAAAAACCCAAAACAAACAAACAAAAAAAAAGCAAGCTATTCATCTCAGAAGTACTAGTGCTTTGGAGTGTCTACCTGTGGCACTGATACCAAGGACACAGTTTACATATGTGCTAGTTGGCAGCTGAAGCTAGTCTGATGGCTACATTCTTACATTCTTCAGTAATTTTGTCCATAATGAAGACAAACTTTCTAAAGATCCCACTGTGGATGAAACACAGACTCTTTCTTAATGAAAGAGCTAAACATGCTACTTTATACATGTGCAGGGACGGTCTAGCTTTTTCTAACATCTCTTCTTGTGACTTAAAATGGCACTGGACTCCAGGATTAAAAAAGAACATCAAATCCTTTATGTTCTGGCAACTAAGCTGCATGTTAGAGAAGGGATAAGGAAAGGCAAAAAATACCAGGGCATTGAGGTTGTGGATGACAAAGATTTGCTAGAATCACAGGACTTGAAGGATCTCTGAAAGGACAGGCACAGAAGAAAGGCCAAAGAGCATAAATAGATGGAAAAAACAGGCACTGAGGAGGAAAAGAGTAGGAACTGAGGAGATGCACTGAAAGGATTTTTGGATTGTGAGTTTAGATTTTCTCAGTATATACAACTGCAACTAAAATTGTACTTTTAATACAAAGTGCTATAAAAATATGAATAACTGAAAAAATAATGTAAAAATCCTGTAAAGATGAACTTCCAAAGTACATGGACAGTTTGTAATTTTCATTGCAATGCTTCTAAACTTTACATGTGATTCGGAAATAATATAACCACTGTAAAATAACTAACAATCCAAATCATTCAGATTCTGTGAGAGGTATCTTAAAATGGTCTGTTTGAAAATTATTTTCTATTCAAGAAAGGATCTTATAAATTGTGCATTACATGAAACCTGAAATGTTATGTTCCCTGAGAAGCTAACAGACAAATGTCAAAAAATTATGTGAACATACATGTTTATTTCTGCCCCTCATTAATATTTCACACCTCCACAGTTGAGGCACTGTTTCCGACATATTATCTTTAACAACTGCTGGAGTTATTCAAGCTAGTTGGTTTTCTTCAGCACTGAAATGCTCAGTCACAGCCTCAGTTGTTGAGATGAACTCAGATTGCTATGGTTGGCAGCTCTCACTAGACTTCTAGTGGTCTGTATGTCTCCCCAGTCCCCACTCTTCACTAAGTAGAGAATCTCCTGTAGCAATAGATGCTTCCTAGCAGAGAAGCACAGAAAGAAGCTGAACTGCAGTTGCTAAAACAGCTCCAGTTTTAGTATTTTCTAATTCTGGAGTGCTTGACTTGAAGGTTTCATGTTCTTTTAACTATTTCTTTTTAAATCAAAAATCAAAACATTACTAATAAATTATCCATCAGACTTTTGTAACAGTTTGCATTGTATTACATAGGAAATGATAAATATGGCACTATAAATTACTTTTACATGATTAATGCACAATATGTCTTGATCTTGTAGCTTCTCAAGAAAGCTTTAACACAGAAGTGAACCTAAATGTGAAGTTGACACAATTGAGTAAGTAAACTATTCAAAAATGTATTTGTAACACAGAGATACTAACACTTGTAATAGTTTCAGACACATTATATTCATCCTTTTTTTTACTAAAATAACAATTTTATTCACAATAAATTACATGCTTATCACACAGTATCTGAAATAATCCTCCTGTTTGGAAGTATTCAATTCAACTCTAAAGATTTCCTGCTTCCTGTAGGAATGGGGTTTGTATTTCAGAAATATTAGATTTCAAAACTATACACACATTCTTAGTCTGTTTGCCTAATGCAGTAGCATGAAAAATGATCCTCTTAACTGCAATGTAAAAAATTCTGCTTTGGTTTCTGCCACGTAACTTCTTGCAGGTATCTGGACTTGAGATACCACAAATGTCAGAGATATGCATCAGGAATGTGATTTTTTTCATTGCAACACTTATACTTTATGAATACTAGTATTAATATACACTTTCATAGCAATACAGCTATTAAGGAATTTGTACAACACTGTAAGAATTATAAAAATTAAGCACCATTAAGCAGTTGTCTAATCTTTTAGTTCTCATCTGACTTTTCTTCATAGCACTACAAATGTTTGAGTAGAACCGAACAGACCTGGAGTAACTACTCTATGTGAGTCAGACAAAAAATAACTTGAGCTAGAATAAAGCACAAAAAAAAAAGACTGAAGATTCTGTGATATTTTATAACATCTTTTAAAAGTTATTTCATATAAAATCTTTTAAAAGTTGTATCAACAAAGGAAATAAAATGAAGTTTAAATGCCCCAGTGGTGCTAAAATATACACAGTGCATGATTATTATTTTTTTTTTTTTTTAATTTTTGATTTTCAGAATAGATAAATATTATTCTTTGTCTGCCTGTGGTATATCATTATGCATTGTAGAATTCTACTAGCATTTTACAGCCAGCATTTTCTAAAAGTCTGTTAAAAAATATACAAGCATAAGAAAAATTAGAGTGCTATGTTCTGATTCAAGTGATGAAAGGGATATAGTGATAAAAGTCACCTACATGGCAATGCAAAACCCAGCAATCACCGTATTTTTTATGTAATCTCCTATTCATACTTAGAATGTTTAATTTCTAATGAAAGAAAGAAAATGTATTTCAATATTTTTAATTCGTCATATTCTTAGTTCCAAATTTAATCTACAGATAAGATTCATACTTAATAAAAAGCTAAAGTCTAGTGATCCCTTTCCAGTAGATACAACGCAACACAGGGTACAGGAAAAAAAAAATAAAAATTAATGCCCTGCTCAAAGTGAGAATTCTAAGATAGTTCCAAGACAGTTTATGACAGTTTCAAAAGACTGGCGAGATTAAACCTAAACTCCTTGAATTATCCCAAGACTCTTGAGCAAATTTCTGCATTTTCCAGAATACAGAAACCACTGCACACAGTCATAACTGTCAACTACATTCAATTTTGAGAGGGTCCTCAAGTATAAGCATTGAACTACTGACCTTTGAGAACTGGATTATCTGCATGTTATACTAGAACAGTTAATGGTAAACCAAATCATGTGCCAGACACAAACTAAACTGAAGAAAATAAGTCATATATATTGAAGACCTGGTTGCTCCATGCTAGTGATCATTTCCAGATCTTTTACAACAACATTTCAACACTTTCATAGCATTAACTACCTGAACAAATCAGTGAGATGCTATGAGTTTTATCAGTAACTTCCCATGACTGGCAAAATTATCATAGCGAGCTCTACAGTCATCTCATCATTGGCACAGTTTATACCAGTAAGTAAGTAAGTACCAGTAAGTAAGATTTAATATTATACACTATTATTTCTTTTGTTAGTTCCTGTCTTCAGGGCACATACTGTGCACTTGATACTTCAGATTTTGATTTCTGATAAACTGCAGTGCAATAGAAGAACAACTAGAATAAACAGAACCTTCACAATAAACAAATAAAATCATATATAAAATTAAGTAACATAAAAAAGCAAATTATGTACAGTTCAAATTCATTAACTAAATCTGGAGAATGGTTTTGCATTTAATTTCCCTGTTTCTCTATTCTTTATTTGTAAAACAGACTATCCTTTAGCCTCGCAACATGTTTATTAATGTTTATGTTTATTACAGTTATTAATGTTCATAAAGTACTCCAGTACTTGCATGACAACTGCCATGCTTATCCTATTAAGGAATTAATAATTTGGTATTCAGAGCAGTCTTTACATAATGTACAATAAATATGACATGTTGACACAGAGTAAGCAATGAAGAACAGCAAAATCTGAATAATGAATATTTTTTCCTGAAGTAAACATTGTAATTTCATACATAAATGAAGTTGTGTACTTGTTTAAAAAAAGAAGAAGAAAAAGTTATTTCATTTAAAAACTATCTTAATGTGCAGCCACAGGGAGCTGAAATAAGAGTATTCATAAGTTTAATTCTAGTAATTTCTCAGCCTAGCTAAATTTAATAAAACTCTTTATACACAGGATAGTAATATTTCTGATAAGGGGGCAACACATTCTGTCAGAATAAGCATTTGTTAACCTTGGCAAAACTGTTTCAAATTATGTTAACATTAAAAAAGCTTTATGTCATGTTACACAACTGTGTGATATTGCTCATGTAAGGAATGAATGTCTTTAGAGATCTTTGGTGAAATTGTATAATCATGGCTCTCATTTAATAAAGCCAGTAACTTCTTACAATAATTAAAGAACAGAAAGTATCTAACATAACATAATGACAAGCATTAATAAATACTGATTTTCTTCTAAATGTTTATTAAAAGAAGCAGTATTACTAAAAATGTCAACATTAACTATATGAAATTATGTTCAGAAATGTTTAGGCAGAGTAGTCTCTCGTAAAGCCTAAAGAAAAAGTTTTCTAGCTTTTGGAATGGAGACAGATCTCTTTCTTGCATAGCTGTTGTAGTCTTCAACAATAAATGGCCTAGAAACATGGAATTCTTCATGGGAAAAAGCAGAAAACCAAGTTTTCTTACCTCAGCTCATGAATTATAATGTTGTCCATTCATTGCTTCTCATACTGTATTTTACTGCTATCTGGTCTTCCTACATTCTGGTTTTATAAATTTTAGCATTATTGTCAAAACTATATTTGTGGAAGAAATAATAGAGCAAGCAAAACCTTGTCTTGAGTAAGATGAGCTTTTTGATTTTTCAAGTCCATAACAGTAGTTAAGGACACAGATCCATACAGGTTCTTAAGATAAGGTTGAAACACTGAGTATTCTGTCCCAAGGTCTACCTATTGGATTTATTTTAGTCCTATTACCTGAGACTTTTCATCCTGTGTAGGCTGATTCTGTGGGACTGAACTATTAAGGCCATGACAGGGTGAATGTTCAGTCTAATCGGTAAGGAGGCACTTATGGGGCTTTGTAAGCATCTAAGTTACACTGCTAAAAAGCAATATGTAACTGAAAAAAATAGATCCTTACTCAAAAGCAACACATATATCTATTCCTTAAAAAGGTATAAAATATCCACATCTATGTATGTTTTCTTGTCTGACTTAGCAATTTTCCCACAAATAAAAAAAAAAAAGGTGTATCTTCTTTGAAGGATTGTATATAGTTATAACTTGGAAAGAATACCTTCATGTTTCACAATGAAAATTCGAAGAGCATTTTATGTAAAAATATTATTTTATCAGGACTCCATTTCAATTCAATATATCCTTATTGCCACCACTAAGAAATGACAAAGGGTTAATTAAACATGAGCTTACAGAACAAAATTAAGCTTGCATTCAACTATATTCCATTGAATAATAGAAAATATCAATCTTCCTTTTATTTCAGTTATTGTTAAAACACACATTTTCTCATTTTTCTCTTAGCCATGATCACACCAAGATCTTACATAGCAGTAGTTAAACTAGTAAGCAACTTTATTTCAAACAAGCACATAAGCCACAAATCTGACAAATCAGTCAATGAACTCTGAATAAACTTCCTTAAATCACTATCCTCTAAGCATAGTGCAAGAACATTATCAGCTAATACTGAGACAAATATTTAAAAAGATGCCAAATAATACAAATTGAGTAACCGTAAAATAAAAACACCTTAATCACTTATACAAGAATTTTATCTTTCTCATATTGTCATCCACACCTCTTTAAACTTTTATAGATGTAACATTTATTAATATAACTATGTAAAATTTGCATAGAATAAAATTTAAATATTTTATTCACAATTTCATTTAATCACACTGATCCTATAATTCTTTTCTATAAATATACATATAAATAAACACTTTTTGATTTTACATTAATCTATATTCCCTCAGTAGTTCTAATGTTTATTAAACTTTTCAGAGATTATGAGAACCATGACTGTGCTTTTATGCCATCACTTCAACTGTGCTGTGGATAATAAAGATCTTTTAATTTAAGTCTTTATTCTTTATTTTGTTCCAAGTGTGAGCTATTTTGACTTAACTAATGCAATGATATGAGATTAAAAATGAAATCAAGTTCCATTTCAGTAGAAAAAATACTTTATACTTCATCACTAACTAGCTAACTGTAAAGATGCAGTACACAAACATTTTGATAAAATATTTTTACTTGCAAGGAAATAAAACTATCAAATAAGAAAAACAGGAACATCGTTTAAAAGAAGTCTTAAATAAATTTAGGTTAATAAAACAGCTACATTTATCAGTTTTATGATACATGCCATATGGGCGTATCAGCTTTACAGCAATGTGTCTATGTATAGCGCACTTTATCTAAGACACAGGAGTAAAGTTCAGGTACTCAAAACCAGTTGAAGGGATTGGGGGGGGGATTGAGTTATGAGGAATTCACATATGGAATTCTCACTTTAGTGTTTTTGTAATTTTTATAGTTAAAAACTAGCAGTGTTTCTGTAACATATTCTACTGCAGTACTTAACTGTATGATTAAAGGTAGACTCATGTTTAAGCGTTTTAGTGAAATGGAAGGCAAAGGAAAATTAAAAGCACTTTTTCAGAAAGAAGAAATTAAACCTACAAACTAACTAAACTCTGCTGTAAGATCATTTTACGATGACAGAGAAATGTATTAATTTTCTATGAACTGGCATCGCTTCTCCCACCCCTGTGTGTATTTTTCGGTATTCCAGGGTGTCTAAAATGACCCTGGATACCTAAATTCAAAGACTGGAAGACATCAGATTTCTTTGCTTCACTCACATCAGTAAAAAAGGAGCTGACACCATTATGCAGCCATTATCACCTGCAGGTTGCTGTCTCCTGCAACCACCATCTTTGGATATTGATATTCTGGCAGTTTCCTCAGAATCTGCTAACGTACAGAAACAGTAATGACCAATCTTCTAAGCTGTAAGGTATAAAACATCAGCTTACCCCCAAAAGCTTTTGAAGTGGATCCAACAGCAGCTGGACTGCTGAGGCCTTCCAGCTTCTTGGTGTGATACAGCAGATGCCCTCATTGTGACAGAGGAAGGATGGGCACTCCCATGGTTGGCTAGGTCACTAGGTTTTGGTCACAGACACATGAATTAAGAGTTATGGGTTATAAATGATGAAACCTTATGAATTGAGTTTTAAGTGAATCAAAGTGAGGGACTAGTCTGGGCAAAAGGAATGGATCTCTTGTTTGTTCTTGTTTGTTTGTTGCATTTCTTAATGAGCTCATAAAATAAAGCTTAATTCACAGAGTACATTGTCTCATAAATTTGAGAGATCCAAACAGATTCTACCTTCCAAGTGGGTAAATTAACAGTATGCCTCTCACCAGTGGACCACAGTATGTACAGCTGTAGATATATAAACCACTGAAGCGTAGGTAAACACAACTTACTGCAACGGTGCATTAAAGGAACTAAGCTTCTATACGCAGGGCCAGATTCAGCAATGGTATGAATTAAGGGCAGGGGCCCCAAAAAAAGTACAGGGAAATTGTGCCATGTATGTCCCACTGGGGATACGCAGCCAGTTCATCTACCTTTTCGCTCATTCTTAGTTGATGCCTGCCTATGCCCATGATTCAGCCTGCCAGAATAAGGATGGCATGTGAAAGCCACAGAAACAGAAAGATGCTACACATTTTCTATAAATGGCTCACAGGGGCTTATCCACTGCAGAGAACAACATGCTAGCTGCTAGGAGAACGTGACAAGATGGCTATAAGATATGTCAACGACTATATCCACTATGCACACTCTAAAACCAGGAGAACCTATTTAGCCTCTAGCTGAAATGAATTCTAGTCTTTCTCCAACTCCAAAAGCTGCCGTCGCTGAACAGGAATTTCTCTGAGATGTATAAGACCTTCCTGTTACAGCAAAGTTAAATGTGTACCACTGGAGCAGAGGTATATGAATTCAACTTAGAGAAGTAAGTTTACAAATTGATAAAACCTCTGCCCATGAAACTCTAGAATAATGGTACACAGTGCAGATTTTATTAGAGAACATTCAAATAAACTCTCATATTCCAAGTTGAGAAAATAACCTACCTCTCCTTCATGTAACAGTGACAGCAGTATTGCTAAACATAATGATATTTGTTATAAACTAGACCCTTAGAACCCTAATGACATAAAAAATGATTTTTCTTTAAAAATACTTGCTAGCATGGTTCAAGTGTACCTCTTTTTCTCAACAGCAGAAGGCAAATTAAAATTTACATAAAGATACTCCATCTCACACACAGAGACATGCAAGTACAAATATACATATATATATATATATATATAGAGAGAGAGAGAGAGTGTATACACTCCTGTAAATGTATTACACTAAATTTCAAGATTACAGTAAATTTAGGTGGACCCATGATTTCTAAACACGGCACACTGATAATGCTGTATTTTTCTTACTGTTATACACAGCTCATTTCTATGATTGATTCAGGCGGTACAGTTATTTTATGTACCATCTTTCTTTCAAAAGAGCTTACTAATATGCCAAGAGTGTCTGTAATCTGCTTTCATCATGGTATTCTTTATTGCTGTTAAAGTCTTTCAATATTTAAGAAACTACAGAAGATAAACCTTGCTGTAGAAAATCTGCCTATAACATGAAGGCTACGGAGGTATCTTTAGAGGAACAGTGACTACTGATGTAAGGTCTTTGAGCACAGCAGAGATATAATAATCTTTGAAGAAAGATAAATTCAAATCAAGACAATGTTAGAAAAACAAAATTGAGGAGGCAGGGAAAGGATGAGAATACAAAATAGTAATAATGCCATCAGATATTTTATATTTTTATAAGAAATATTATCATTATAGAAAGAAACTAATTATTTTGAATGAACCCTAAACAGGAAAATTCTTTTAAATAACTTGGGTAAAGAACATTACTTGTCAGCTCTTTAGACAATTATGATAAAAGACTTCAAAAGATTTGGACAAGTATATTGGCACTACTAGAAGTGTGAGATCGGTACAGATCTCTTTACAACTGTGTTATCTTGACAAGACAGTGTATTTCTTGTAAGGAAAAATGATGCCCTGATAAATTTCCTGCACTGTAGTCTAATAAAATATTGTCTGTAATCAATCAAATGTTATGCTATGGGATCAGAGTAGGTTAGTGAATCTTCTGTGACAGTTATTATCTGCTTTTCTTCCTTGAAGGGGAAGAGACAATTTCTGAATTGGTGGGATAAATATAAAAACGTAAAAATGAGTAAAACTCCCAGAATTCCCAAATTACATATGACTGATGTAAACAGTGAAGATAGCAGGGGGAAAGAACTGCAAAAAGCTCTTCCAACTGGCACACATATAATTAAAAAGGCAGCTTGCTTACAAAATACAATAAAAATTAGTCTGTCCTAGATATTTCTATGCCCCTGTGCAATGTTCAGTAAGGATATGAATGCAAAGTAATATCATATTGGTTTTGTTTCTATATGTTGTTTCCTTACCAAGTGACAGAAGTAGTTCCAGACAAAGAAAGCCTTTAATCTATAATCCTCTCACATGATGCAAATTACGATTCATCAAAACAAAACAATTCAGGATGTAGTTCATCCCTGTTTCTGGACTTTCACACAGCACAGCTTTTGTAATGCTTTTGCTCAGATAAAACAGAAAATTCTACGTTTGCCAAAGGTTTTCAACCTTAGGATGTGAGCAGAACAAGGTTTTAAAACAAGAATTTTGAGGTTTGCATAAACAACTGAGTGCATTTGAAGGAATGTTTTTTTCAGACAAAGTTTTAAGGAAGCATAGTTTGGAATAAACCAAAGAGTTAAAGGACTGAAATGTCTTTTTTTTTTTTTTTTTTTTTTTTTTTTTTTTTTTTCATTTACTTAAGAGAAGTAATTGCTATAAATGAAACTACCTTAATGGAAGAAGAATACAATGAAGCTTGTTGCAAAGGCTGAAATGGAAAGCAACTTAGTGCTTCTGGCCAATCAAAGTGATGAAAGAATGATAATAGGAATTAATTTTTTGAAAAAGAATTGAACCATGTATCTCATTAAAAAATAAAAATACATTGGATTTAAAGTCCTGTGAACATCAATCCGTGAAGTTATTAAAAGCTGCATAATGTTTTCCATTTAATTAAACAGTAAAAAACATTTATCCTAATTATAACTTTATAGCTATCTAGCTCTGGTGTTTTAAAGCTTTTCTAAACAGGCCAAGTATTAGTTTGTGTCATCATGATCTTATTGTTGCCATATGCTCCAAGGTTTAGGATAACTGGAATTGCCATAGGTGTCTGATGTACATTCACCTAATCAGATACTAATTATGGTGGCACTTTACTTTGTCATAACAAATCTCTACATCTGTAAAGAACAAACAAAAAAACCAGATGAATCAAGAATATAAATGAGAAATGCTGGCACAATAATCCAGGCAGGCAAACATTCAATACATTCACAATGAATATGTTAATGATTATCAGTTCAGCATCCTGGATCTCTGGTTTCCTAAATGTTAAGCAAATAGCACCACAGCACATTTGAAATTCTTGCTCCATTTCCCATATAACTTGACAAGATGTCTTTGGTCAAGTAAGATCAATTAATTTTGGAACTAAACTTAGAGGGTTTTATATTTTTAATTATTCTTTCTTGTACATTTTTCTTCAAGTTATCATCTTTGTGCAACAGAGTTAAACTATACGGGTTAACGTTCTCATTTTCAAATATGGAACAACTGTTAGCTTCTGCAATGCAAAATAAATTGCACAAAGATCTGTTGTTCTTGTAAGGTGTAAGTTATTCAAACCACTTCACACTACATAAATTCAGTACTTCTACCGGTCAAAACTATTCTACTCACTATTTTTGAGAGATAACCACAAAAAGTGAACAACACAAGACTAACATCCTTCATGACAAATGTAAAGCTTCTACTTTCAAAAACTATAGAAGTGGAAAAAAATCCTGAAGAAATGCTTTTATTAATCAACAGATTTGTTAATGCCTGGTGAAATATTACTATGACAAGGCTCTGCATCCCTCTGCAAAACTATCGGCAAAACCACTTATTCACCTTTTTTCATTTCAAAATGATACTTTTTTTTCCTTACCAGAACTTGAGAAAATAGGTTTCTATCCTCACTATACAGGGAGAAAATGGGAAAGGGAAAAGATAAATATACATATTAATTTTATAGATTCCAGAATTCTGTATGGGTAATTTCAATGTTAGAATGGGAATGCTAACACTAAAGAAAAAAAAAAAAAAAGGACACTCCAAAACAAAGTAACATTGAAGAAAAACGTCATATAGGAAGTAATATGATCAGTTTACAAGAGAAAGCATAGCTCAAATAATAGGGTAATATTTCAAATTCTGTTAAGTACTGTCTACATTTTTTCATAGTGGCTTCAGATAAACAAAGAAATAGGAAATTTTAATAAACTTATAAAAGTTAAAATGTGTGAATTTTCTGTATTAACATTAGTTTTTCCTGCCTCCAATTTTTTTTCTTTTTTAAAATCCCTAATATGCCACAATGCCTTTTTTTTTTTTTTTTTTTTTTTCCTTAGATACATTCCAGTTTCTCCAGAATGGGCAAAAGGTTGGTCTCTACACCAAAGATACTACAGATAGACAGACAAGAAGCAGAGAAGTTCCTCTGCCAGGAAATGACAGTTTGGATAGAAGTCTTTTGGAATAATAACGATAATTGTAAAGGAGTAAATATTGTATTGTATTGTCAGAAATTAAAAATCCTGTTCTTTTAACAGGGTAATCACAACGTTAATTAAGACTAGAGATAAAAATGTCACTCAAAATACTTGGGGTATGTATCACCAGGTATATGCTTACATAGAATAAAAATACATAGTAAAAAACTTGATGAAGAGATATACATTTTCTTTTCTTAAATTTGTGTAATTTATCAGGGAAAACCACTGCTGCCATTAAACTAAGATTTGAAATTGGCCCTGAAACATTTCTGTACTGCTGGGGTCAGATGCCTGGCTACAACAGTCTCATTTGTCTCCCTTAAGACAGCTACTTTTCTACTGTAGGTATTTTGTCCATTATCTGCCACAACTGACAAGATGCTCTTGGCTAACCAATAATAATAAAACCAAAACAAACATAAAAACTAGTAACAAACTAAACAATTTATTTATATGCCAAAATTGTTACAGAAATCATCATGTTCTTAGACCTTCCCAGTGCAAAAACTGACTACTCCATAAGGAAAAAATATGAAACCAAGACTGAAAAATCTGACCCTGGTGCATATCTGTGGCCACTTAATTCTAAAGTCTGTCTTTGAAAGAAGAGTATATTAGGAACAAAACTATAGTATCAAAATTCCTTTAAAAAGCTTGAGATCAGATGGAGTTTTAAAGCTTTGTAACAAAAATTAATAGAATTGCTCATATTTTTCCATGAAACTCACCAGACAGTAGAGTCATAGACTCAGAATCACAGAATGGTTTGTGTTGGAAGGGACCTTTAAAGATCATTTAGTTCCAACCCCACTGCCACAGGAAAGGACCCCTTCCATTAGATCAGGTTTCTCAAAGCTCCTCCCAACCTGACCTCAAACATTTTCAAAGATGGGGCATCCACAACTTCTCTGGGCAACCTGAGAAATTGTGGATGAAGAGAGACAACAAAATTTCCTTGAAATTACAGAAGTAACCCATGATATCCTCTCAAAAAAAAAGGGGTGAAAATGAACTCTGAGCAAGTTACTTTCACATTAGCCTCACTTTTAAGAGGCAATGGTGTACAAATAAAACATAGGAAAATAACTTGTTTTTCTACAAGAGAAGACATGTACCTAGAGTAACTCAGTATCAAGAGTTTAGGTACCTTAAACTATAAAACAACTGGAATTTTGAGGACAAGTCTGTAATTCAAGAAAGCCCAGAAGCTCTTACAAAAATTGCTGAGGTGTCTGTTAAGTACGTAACAACTTTATTGAACCTTGAAAAAGCTTCCCATAAAATTGATGATAACTGACACATCAAGGATGCTTTTTCTGGTTTTGCTTTGATAATAAATAAGATTGCAGAAAACCATCAAAAAACAGCTTGAAGCTGGTAGCTGACAACTGGATAGGACTGTATAACAGGTGAAAAAAAAAAAAAAAAAGAAATATGAACAATGTTTTAAGACTTCCATTTGAAGATAAAAAGTAAAAAACAGACTGAATTACTGAATATTGCATGGATCTAATTTAAGTCATTAAGGAACTCAAGAAAGTAACCCAGAATGAGAAAAAATGAGTTTTCAGGTGGAACAATAAAAGATCAAATGTGATATTCAGGAAGGCACGCTACAAGGCTTCAAAGATAAAGGCAGAAAACAACAACTTATTTTAGGTTTTATAATTTGGAGATGTTTCCACCACTATAGCGATAGAAGAAAGACAATTGTTTTGAAAATAAATGTTCTCATAATAGAATTTCCCTTATTAATTAATTGACTTCTATGATATTTTTATAAATTTTATTCTTGTTATGCCACATACTCAGTAGTTCCATAAAATGAGTGTGTATCTGTTCTCCTCACAGTTTTCTCATAATACTATACAGTAGACTGGAAGTATTGAGCAATTTTTCCTGAAGTAGTTCTCTGAAGAAAGAGTTTGTGGTTTTCCAACTATTATTAACATTTAAGTTGTAGTCAGTATTCTCTACATGTCTGGTTAGGTTAAATTATGAAGGATTAAGTTAATTCTTGTATCCTAGTCACAACAAAGAGTCTGGATGGGTAGACAACCAGGTGGTTACAATACTGGTTGGATGATCAAGCTCAAAGGGTGCTTCATGAGTCACACTCTACCTGGAGGCCAGTAACAACTGGCATATTGCAGGTGTTAGTCTAGGACCTGCTCTGCTTAACACCTTTATTAGTGGAGCAGGCAATGGAGTGTCTCCTCAAAAGTCTGCAGATAAAAACAAGCTGAGGTAGTAACCAATATGCTTAAGGATAAAGCTACCATCCAAAGGGTTCTAACCAGGCTAGAGTGAAGAGTCAACCATAGCAGTACAATTTCTCCCATAGTCTGGCTTCATGTCCCTCTGCAGACATCTCTGATGGACAACCATGCCCAGTTACTTTTTTGAAAATGGACTAAAACTCATCTGATAGTCTACATGTATCTCCATGAGTGTTCAAACCACAAAGAAAATAATCTCTATCATTTAATTTCCCTGAAAGCAAGAATTCCTATTCCTCCCTCTTTTCCTTGTTTCCAACACTTTATAATGAAGACTCCAACAGCATGTAGTTTTCTGTATTATATGAGTAAAATCCAGTATTTTGGAGCCATTTAAAACAAGCTACGAATAGAAATAATATAGAACTTGTTATTTTTCAAAAAAATATTTATTTGCTATATGCATTACGGGAATAATATAATGTATCAAATTAATGAGGAAATACAGGTAATTACTGCAGAAAATCATATACAAAGGAGGAGAGGTAAACATGTAGTGATAAAGATGTACTTGAGTGGAACTATGCATTAGGTCTATTTAGCAGATCTGATCAGTCTTTTTCCTTCCGGCTGCACCTCTCTGGCACGTTCTGTACCTTTGACTGCTTCCAATGACCTTTGTCAGTTTTGAACTGCTCAGGTCGCGAACATACTGAAACAAGTTTGTTTTCCTTGTTTTTCTAAAGCTACTATGCTTATATGCTAATTACAAATAAAATGCTTGACCCATAAAGGAATCGGCAGGAAACCTGAAATGAAGGCATTATCCAACATTTCATGCTCCTTAGTGATGCCATTTTAAATATTTTAGACAGCCTATAAATAATTAAAACCTCACCACAGCAAATTATGTCCTATTATGCAAATAAATAGCCTCCTCCCTAGTTTCATTAAAGATTCTAAATGACAAGCTGAGCAGTTTAAACATGGCAAGGTACTGCAGTGAGGCGAGAAATCTTCCAATATTTTTTTTTAATTGTTAGTGCCAAGTTTCATGTGGATTTTTACTCTAACACTTCAATTTGCATGAACAAATAAACCTTTAATAAACCTTTTGTAAGTGGTGAAAATGCATCATTTAATTAAATTTGATTTGTTGTGAAACTATTGTGCTTCATGAATATTTAACTTATGCAAACTATAGCAGAAAAATACAATCCTATTTCTTTTTTTCATGGAAAGCTAAATTTATATACTATCATTTCTGTAAAATCCTTACTGGCTCACATACATTATAATATATTAACAATATGTCAATTTTTACATTAAAAAATGTTAAACATCTGATCTTGTTTTCACATTTTATTCATATTTTATTTCAATAGAAACAGAATTCAGCTGCATTCATATATGCCTATACCAAACAGACTTACATCATATAAAATACTTTCATGTGGGATTAAATTTTTACAGCTGTATTTTTCCAGAAAACTTCATTTTTCAAATCTACTAAATTATCAAGACCCGTGAAATGATATATGTTTATATATAGAAACATGTATCGACCAAAGTACAAAATTATTTACTTGAGTAAATTAACTACATTAAAATAATCAGAAATCTAGAATCAGAAAGGAATGACTGTTCCTTTATGTTTTTTCCTCTGAATTTGCAATTCTAATCTTATTACCTACATAAAGTATTGTAGGAAAGATAAACTACAAGCATACCAAAATATACACTGTATTTCAAAATTAAAATTAAAACCCTTGTATCTTTAATCAATACAAAATCTTCTAAAAATATTCCTTAGCAATATGTTAGCAAGAATGAATTAGATAACACCAGAAAACTGAAAAATGAGTATGCACATGTGTTTTAAACTTTAGGGTCAACTAACTACTACTTACTGGCCAGTCAGCAGAACTTCCAATTCAAATAAAATGAGATTTTCAGAATTATTTTCAGGATAAATCTAAAATTCATTGAATTCATCTTTTTTTTTTTTTTTTTTCTGAGTAAAGAGCACAAATCTGCATCTATAGCTTTTCAAATAAGGTTAAAAATATGCATTAACATAATTTCACTTCATGAAAAAAACCTATGTTGAAATATTTCATAGTAGTGTTTACTTCTATGTACAATAACAAACCTTTCTAAACATTCTCGAAACAATAGAGTTTAGATGACAACAAAATAAATAAAAATTAAGAAAACTGTGTTCAGAAAATACTTATTGCAATCACAGACTCCTACAGCATCTAACTATGACAGCTTATTTACTTCTGTCCATATTTATGCCTGGTCTCTTTGCTACATCCTGACTTTGGCTAGACACTCCCTCCCTTATTAATATATTTTCAATATAAAACTGTTTTTTACTTTTGTTCATTGCCTTCCAGATGCTCTCTATTTAACATACACATCACCTGCAACCTAGAACAACGGGTTTTTTTACCACCCTCTAAGAACATCAGTTGCTTAAGGGAAAAAAGACTTCCCTCTATGCTCTCTAAAAATACAGTCACAGTCACAGTCATTCTGTTACTTGAGTTCATGTCAGGCTTTACATTACACTAAATGATGCAACTAGATAATTTGTTTTCTGTTTTTCTAATAGAGATGCTAGAAGTAATTCAAGAAGATAAATTTATTTGTTGCTTTCTCTGGGTATATTCAGGTATGTGTGCTGGGCCAAATTACTGAGAATCAAGTGTACGTTAGAAGTTTGAATACCTAAAACTGATGAACCAACTGTGGTTTATGTGGATCCCTGTTCTCATAAACAACTGAAATCAACTCCAAAGTAATATCCAGCAGGATAAATGAATTGTGTGGTATTTGGGAAAAAAACCCAAACAAAACAAACAAAAAAACAAACAAAAAAAAAACCCATAAGGAATGCAATGCCACTAGATTCTGGAATAAAAAGAGCAGAAAATTAGATTAAGCTGAATGATGTACATAAACTTCAACTTGGAAACAAGCTTGCTTTTCTGAAGAATATTAGAAACAAGGTTATTGGAAAAGAAAATTATGACATCAAAAATAGGAGAAGTTGTCTGCTTGCAGGTAGGGGGTTGTTCAGGGTTTCTTTTATAGATGAGACTTCTTTATAAAAAAAGTTCTGGTGAGAAAAAAATAGGAGCTTATTAAGCTATTGACAAGCTGAGAACACATGCATAACAAATGGTGAGCAACTCACCAATAAGGGTGCATGCTAAAGACTGCATTCTCAAAGGACCAAACACAGAAAAAAAGACAAAATAACTTATGATAGACAGTCAAATACTAGAAGAAATAATGCTAAGCCTAGCCATAGTGTATAAAATGCTGAGGTGCAAACAGAAGTTTTCAGCAGCAGTATTCATCTTGTATAAAAATCAAAATGAAGTTATGGAACTAACAAATTCATTCAAAAGAGCGGGGGAAAATAGTATGTACGTGACATACAAGTATTAAAGAGAGAATAGCGCATATCTGCATATAGAAAATGCGCAAAGACATGGAGAAAGTGTGTTAAATATATTTGTGCCATGCAAAGCAATGGTAATACTGATAATTAAGCATTAGGTAAACACTGGAAAAGATCTGTGTAAAATGCAATAAGGAAATTATACAATTATGTTACACAGGTAGGTACAAAATTGTATAAATTATGATGCAATTACCTATGCAATTGGAGACAATTTTCAAGGACAAAAATTTAGAAGATTAAGTATTTTGACTACAATATAGAATAATATTTATTGTATTTCCACCAAAAAATTAGGATAAGGAGGACATCCTTTCCATTAAGGGGGAAGTACAGCATTAAAAATAAGTATTAAATGTTAATATTTGTATTTCTACAAAGCACAAGTGCTACCAAACACAAAAGTTAAAATAAACATTTTACGTAATTAATTTTTGCATTCATACAACATCGTCTCAAAGAAGAAAACTGATTAGGAAATATTTTCTGAAGTGTTTGAAGGTAGAAACTTAGGACATGATCAAATCAGCTTTATTTACAAGTGCTGTTTCATTATATTATGCATTGTAACCAACATTATTATTCTTCTCCAAAGTGAGATAAAGTGAATTTTAAAAAAATGTGGGGAAAAAAATGTTTTGTTTACCATGTCCTAAGTCATTCAAATCAAGATAATACATGCCGGATTTTGAACTTCTGTTCAAAATATTCTCTTACGGGTGCTAGTGTAGTTTTAGCATAGTTCCTATGCATCTCCAGATGGTTTAGACCTGCACACAAGCTGCAGCAATGGTCTACGCATGTGCTGCAGTTCTGGTATGCCTAGGACACATTTAACTTTCTGTGCTATGCATTTGATAACCTCAGTGAGGTTCATTCAGCTAGAGCTTTACATCTCTTACACCTGAGTCTGGCCTGGTGATGGGCAAACTATAGGACTCTACAGTGTTCCAGTAAAGTGTCTCAACTTGCCAAGCCAGGATCATCTTAACATCTGCTATACCACACAGGATAGAACTAGTGTTCACCTTGTTTGTATTTATGAACTTTATGGGAAACCTCAGTTAACTGTCAGTTGCAATGTCCCTGGGATGACAAATCTGATCTCTTAGAAAAAAGGTTACGTTGAACTTCTGGCATGCAGAAATTAATAAAAGAACCTTAATAAAATAATTATTCAATCATTTTAACTGTACTTCTATAACAATCATGTAGAGCTGGTCTAAATATCTTTCAAATGTTTTTTAACATTTTAAAAAAGTCATCATCTACAGTTTATCTCAAGATGTTATTTGTAAGGAGTATAATACATTAGCTTTGAAATTTTGTGAAAAAAATTAGCTATCAATATTCTTCACTATATGAAATACTCATTGTCAAATCCAATACTACCTTCCTTATTTGTGCTCAGATAAAAAGGTGGATTGTTTAAAGATTAAGCTATACAGCTATTTAGGCTATTTCTGTTTACAAACAAAATGAAAGGTTTTCCCTTCAGCAGTGACAAGTTGGCTTTAAAAGAGCACAAAACCCATGGATATCAATAGAAAAACCACTTTCCATTTACTATGATTTAAAATCTCATCATCAAAAAATACATGAATTCATAATGATATCATGATGAAGTAAGAGGTATATGAAAATGGTAATAACTGGAAAGATGGAAATATGCCTTTCTAAACAGAAGCAGTATAAACATTTAATTTTTGAAGTTTCAGTTATCTCTATGCTTAGAAAAACAATGTTCTTGTAGGTAAAAGAATTTCAAGCTCAACTTCAAAATGCAAATGTATTTCAATTTTTGCACAGAAAAATATCACTTATACTACAGTATTTGTTGGTTTTAGTTATTCCATTTACCCATCATTCACTCTCTAATCTCTTTTAAGCCCATGTTTCTCCATTCCATATACAATAGAAGGATTATGCACATCTTACTTCTTAACTTCCTCCGGAGGATAACATTTAATTACTGTTCTTCCTTCCATGCAAGCTTTCAAGTCAGCAAATTTTGTGTAGCTTTGTAGCATAATTTTTATTACACAAGTCTTATGTGTCTGCACTCAGGTGACACAAGCAAAGCACATGTTCCGCAATGCCGAATAGAAAGCTATTTGATATTTATATTTCTCGTAAATTTAAAAAATGCATCGCATATAATAGTTTTAAAAGTCTGGTTTCAATACAGATTCGGGATTAATTTTAAAATAAAAGAAAATTTAATGAAAATCTGATTTTAAAGTGTTACATGCCATTAACAAGGTACAAGATACAAGCATAACATAGTGCATATACTGAGAAGTTGTCCTGAAAGCATTATTTTCCTATGTGTGTCCTGTGCTTTGTGGCATCCAAATTCTCCGTACTTTGAGATCTACTCCAAAAGGAGGTTTTGCACAAAATCAATTCATTTCTTCAACAGAAACATTGCAGTAGTTTTGCTGTTCATGACAAGCTTCCTAGCTGCAAAAGAAGGATTTTCTCTGTAGTATAATTTCCCCTAAGCTACGGATATATACCAACAGCCTTAACTGCATTTTTGTGAAAAGTTTTCTCATACTTTACTTTTTTTGCTTGGAATTCTTTTAGTGTGAAAAAATACTTTGATACTTCAGAATGGATATCAAGAGATAAACTATAAAAAGGTTACTGTAACATCAGCTTTACCACAAATGTTTGAAAAATCAAAGACCAAGCTAACACACAACTGGCAAAAGAGAAGATGGACTGCAAAGGAAACAGTAAATTTCAAATTCCTTTCCTTACTGGGATTTTGTATCAAAAAGTAACCAATCTAAAAAGACAAATCCAAAGTTGTATTTTCATTCATCTCCTGAAGAACTGACAGGAACACCTAAGAAATCAGATGCATTGCCGTACTTAGAAGAGAAGATGTGCTTCAATTTTGACTGTACAATATTCTACAATTTTTTATTCTGCAAGTTGAAATAAGTAATTAACAGTAATAAGCAATGATGAAAAACCACAGTATTAATTAAATACTATTTGTTTTTTCCCTAAAATTTAGGAGCAGACAATACATGGGTAAAAGAAAACAGAAAACAAAAAACAACAACAAAAAAAGAACCAATGGGAAGCATAGTAACAAAGAGGATGTAAGATAAGATTTGTGGATTCCTAAAATTTGAGCACTGACAGAGAGAGGAAATTTAATTTTCAAGTTTGTAAAATCATATATCCATGCTCCAATAGTCATACTGTACTTTACACATCCTCTGCATTTACATATGGTGAATTATTCTATTCTATTCCATGTCCTCTGAATGCAAGATAAAGCAGTATCATGTCCTGTAACTACTTAGAATAAACCATGAATCATCATAATGAAATAGTCAACCTCTAGAAAAGAGATCACTGTACAAGTGTGAATTGCTTATCATCTAGAACTCAATACATACTAATTTTTTCCCCCATAGGAGGCATAAAAATAAGTTTTTGAAGAACAGATTTGTATATAAGTTATTGGATACACTTAGCAGCCTAAAAATATATACAGCTATAATTCCGAGCAGTGTTTTAATACAGTATAACAATAGTAAAAGTTACTTTCTGAAGAAAACAAAGCTATTTATAGTACATATTCAACTATGCCCATAAGAATAGTAGTTCTAAAGCTAAATTAATAAAAGCTTCAGCCACAAGATATGTTTCTATGAAAATTAGAAATGGATACCACTGAACTAGCATCTGGAATAAAAATTAAATGCACAAAGTAAAGGGAGAACCCTGAAGATCCACAGCTGGAAGAGTCAGTCTGCAGCTTTCACCTTTGTCAATGCAAAAAATGCAAAATCCATACATATGATAAAAAGATCTCCATGATGTCCTCTGTAGTTTAACTAACCAAAAGATAGAGGTACATTCTTCATTAAAGAAAGCATGTTAGGCATATTAAACTACCTGTGCTTTTAAAAGGTCATTTCAGTTCAACAGCACAGAGCTTACTAAATACAAACTCTGTGGACAAATATTTTCCCTAAAAAATTTATAATAGAAAGCAAAACAAGAATGCGAATTCTTTATATATCTTGAACTTGCTACCTATTTTGTATTTGCAGCTAATGCAGATTTTATTTTTGTCATTATAGAGAAATACACAGCAAGATCACGGTTAATATCTGGGATTTATACCTTATCATAGCACATCTATCAAATATTCACATTTCAACATGAAATTCTCTTCTCTGCTAAACTTAACTGAATATTAGTAAGAAACGTTTTTTCTTAAACAACTGTATAATATCCCAAACTTGAAAATGTGATACATCAACCACCTTGGCCTCCCCATATACCTAAAGACTCCGAACAAAGATTTAACTCATAGGGACATATGCTTAAAATTAATTTAGCCTGGGTTTTGAGTTGGGTTTTTTGTTTGTTTGTTTTCATTTAACTACCAGAATACTCATACTGCAGTTCTCTAAAGTGTAAGCTGATACTTGATCTCAATGGCAAAGGATGCTGAACTGGTTTAAGTTATTAGGTGATACAAGTATCTACATTTTTCCATTCTGAAAATACACTTTTCCTGAGGAAAAATACTGAAAAGCATTATTTGTCCAATTTAGTTACAAAATCCTCAATCAACTCTATCAATATGCTGTGTTTCTACAACACAATTCCAATCTGATTAAGCCCTTAACAATCAAATCAAATTCTTCATAGTGTCTGGGTATTTGAGTGTGAAATGTTACTGATATTTAAAAAAAAAAAAAAAAAAAAAAAAAAAATCAATGATGGGAAAACCTCACCAGATGTTGAGACAAAAAAAATTTTTGAGAAATTGGATATCCTACATCAAAACATATTTGTTATATAGTTGAATTCTGATTGTTTTATTTGCAATCAATATTGACTTTACCTTGATAATATGCAGTAAATATAGGAAAATGAGTATATAAGATCATAGATGACCTCAATTGAATTAAGGTCTGTAATTCAGTCAAAGGATTCTGCTGACGGTATGATATGAACCATGCAAGTGCAATACAAGCAGCTAGTGAAGGTCAACTCAACTGGGACAGTAAAATGAAAACTTTGTACTGAATTATCAGTCTTTGAGATGCTGTCTATGATAAACTTAGGCACTAAGCACAGAAAAGATAAAAGGAAATAGCATTGGAAGTCTATCAAAATCACAACAGAGTTTTCTTCTTTTCTCAATTTAAAAACTCTTCTGTATTACAATGTACTCTGTTGCACACTAAGCAATCTTAGCCTTTACCAAATTTCTTAGTACAATTACAAGCACATACAACTAGAATTCTATATAAATTATGAAAGTAATTATGGATTTATGTAAGAGAGGAATTTTCAGTTTCAGTACATTTTTCTTATTCAATTCAACATCAAATAAATATATCATTTTATAATGTTACTTACAAACTTCTACTATAGTGATCTTTTATTTTTTTTAGGTAACCTAATGACATGAGTGCTACCTTCATCAAGGCCCAGTTGTCTTGAAGCAAATGGAATCTCATAATACACTGAGAAAGTTTATAGTACTTGTTATGCTTTACACATACTACAGTTAATGCTCTTGAAAATAAATTGCCTCACAGATTGATGAAAGTGACAGACTTTAGCACACCACTGTTTGCTCCCAACTGAGGCCATTATCATTCATTACAGGGTGTGCTTTTTTCTTAGCTAAGTAGCAATAATTTTCTCTAAACAATTAAGGTTTCTGTGGTTTTTTTCTTTTACTCTTTAAATTACTTTATGCATTAAAGGTGTCACAGGATCATTCATCGTTTCCTGAGCAGTACTTACTTCAGTGACAGCTACTGCAGAAGTCACAAGGATGTCTTTTTCCTGACCCCCTCCAATCTGAAACTTCCTAGAAGTAAGTGAATAACCATTATATTGTCTATACATGCAGTGCAGCGCTAGGCATCAATGCCCAAAAGACCTCTGAACTATTTTGTTGAGGAAAAGGTTTAACAGCCAAAGCAAACTACTGGCCGCCGTGCAGTCTAGTACATTTGCTGCTGCCATTGTTCGTCACATACCTGTGGTTTGTTCTGTATTCCTTTCCTCAGTAATTTTTAACTTTTATTGTGCTTTAGGAGTTCAACAGTTAAACAAGGAACAAATCCCAAAAAAATTCTAAGTGATAAACAATTTCTAAAATTTCATGTTATAAAACCACCAGAATAGGTATTTTTCAAGCGAGACAGGACAAACAAATTTGAACAATGACTCTACAAGCTCAAAATTACAAACAAAAATCTAACACAGCACTAATCAGTCACTGGACTATAATAGGCTTATGGCACAAAACTGTTATGTATGAACTTCTCTATGGCAGTGGAGCCAGAGCTCTCAACTGGGTAAAATTTTAGAAAGATAATTTTCCTATTTAACCAGGGCACCATTCTCTTCTCTTCCACTGTAAGTTTGTGCTTTGCATAATGATAAATTTCATGTAGCACCTTCCATACAGGGAAGTCAATATATCTAAACATACAAGGCATAAAACTGATTGTACCTACATGAATTTAATGTAATTTTATTTTATAAATATTAATATGCATGCATATAAATGCTTGAATTCTTTCTGAATACTAACACAAAATTATAAAAGTATTTATAGTATATTACTTTATCACAGAACAGTCAACACTTAAAATTATATATTGAGCACTTGAAAATACTTGTACCTAATTTGTACAAATCCTTGCTTCTTGAATTTATTGGTAACTACATTCAAGGAAGCAAGACAAAGACAGTATAATAAAGGCTACAGTTTTAAGGAGTGATATAATATTATTTCCTATTTTTTCTGTTTATCTTTGCAGTTCACATTATTTTAGCTCTCTGAGCTGCAAACCCTATTTACAGAGGTTATACAAAGGATGTGCTGATGCTGCATAAGGAAAGAAGCCAACTCTCAGTGACCGAAAGCAGGAATAAGATGAAATGATAACAAAGTGGCAACATCACACCAAAGCTCAATAATAATAGTAGAGAAAAACAATATCCTCGATTAAATATACCAGTCAGCATGAATAAGCATTTAATGTTCCTGTGATGTATCGTAGTGCATATATATTTAAAAATGCTGATTCATCATCAAATCATTCCAAAGGTCATTGTTATTGCAACCTGGATTGAAATAATATTCTTATAATTATAACTAGTATGATAATTATTACTATGATATTTAAATTTTATACTATATACACTATAATATTTTGCATGAGTAGTTTTTCTCTTTGCTATATTTTCTGTATCTTTTCTACTATATATTCAGAGTGTATTGTCTAAAGCATGTTCTTCCAGTTCTGGACTGTTTTCCACAATGTCTTTTTCATAATAAATAGTCTCTTGTTCCTTAAAACATGAAAAGCGTATGTATATTTTGGAATCTATTCAAAGAAAGTGCTATAAGCAGAGGTATCTTCGAGGAAAGAATAGAAATTACCAGTTACACAGCAAATTGTACTGTCCATCTTCACACTATCACAATTGAAAAGAGTGAACAAATGATTACAAGATGTGCTTGTAATAAAAAAAAACCCTGAAAGATTAGAAATTCTGAAAAATTAGAAGTCTGCTTTCTTTGTGAACATTAAAAGCATTTGTGATGCCTGATGCTACTCAGTAATATTTATAGAAGAAATAGAATGACAATGAAAGAAGCACTAAGATATAGAACATTATACTTATAAATGTAATTGTTTCAGACATACACTAAGCTTATGTATTAGTATGGACACAACTACATTTTGAGTCTGAATTCTTGTGTTCTGTATAGCATTGGACCTCTGAGCTGAGTTCAGGAGTACTAGCTTAAGAGTAAGCTAGCACAGAACTTATTTCTTGACCATATCCTGAGGCTGAAGCCACCTAGCAATGGCAGAGTCCTTAGCATTCCATGATTCCAGACTCTTCCAAACACCCAATTTCTCTCCAGTGCTAGTCACATGATACCTCCGCAAGGCATTATAAAATCATATAGTTATGGATTTGATTTAAGTCAGCAGGATTGACCCATCAACACTGGAGGTAAGTGTGCATCCAGATAGCACAGTCTCTAGGTTTTTCTTTGGCATGCTATGCAGCTCTCCCAAAGTCCATTCCATCACTTTGGGTGGTATGTACCTCTAGGATCTAGTGCATTGCCTTTTCAGAACACCGCCACCCCCAAGAAAAAGCAGTACATAACACTGAGTACTAGATCCTGAACAAAAATCACAGACTTGGAATAACTGCCTACTGACATCAAATACAGCGATCTCATTATAAAACTGAGTAGCCTTGCATTTAACATAATGTACACTGACAAAATTGCATAAAAAACATGCTCTCATTTTAGTAGAGCCCCCAAACTGTACTCCTACTTGCGTACTGGAGGTACATTTGTCCGTCCATGCTCATAACAAGTATCTGTTGGAGCATACAAACAGATTATTAGAAAATTCTGGTGTCACGGGTGTTCTGGTACACATTCAGCAAGCCCAAAAGTGCACAAAAATGCCCTGAAAACAGTTGCAGATTTTTCTTGAATTCACTTTCTTCATTCTCCAAAACAACAAAGTCTTGAATCACTACCTCCTACCCAGAATCAACCTATATGTGAAACTACTGATGCAGTAGAGACACAAACCAGAATGATGTAGAAGACATACAGATACAACCAATTCTACAAATACTGCTCTTTAAAAAATTATTAAAAACAGCCAATGAAATTTATGTTCTTAACTCTGCTTGTAGTATACAGATTGTGTATTATCTGGCAGTAGATGTTTAATTAGAAAACAGATTTTTCTTTTCTTTAAAGGTTACTCTTTCCATTCATTCCATGTGGTCTTTAGGCATTCGCCAGGAGCAGATATAACATTATTCTATTAGATCACATGACTTGTAAAAGCTGAAACTGTACATTTAACAATGCAATATTAATATAAAGTGAGACACACCTGTATTAATATAATAGGATATACTGAATGTTCACTTAAAAAGGAATTCTAAAGCATTCCAAAATGAACTTTTAAGGTTTTTAGTTTAAAAAATTATATATATATATATATATATATATATGTTTCTACTTAGTTTCTTCTAACTCACTTTTTCTAAAAGGAACTATCTCAAGATTGAGAGAAAAAACATTTAACTGTTTAAAAAGCTAGGTGTATCTTCCTGCATTTAGACTCTAACTCACAGATGTATCAAAAAAGTATCAAAGATGTATGAGTTTTTATTTAACGCGTTGTGTCAGTAATATACCTATCTGTTACATTTGACACTATAAGCTTTAATTATTGTAATTTTTAATAAAGTATATATGTCATGCCATATATTCCCACGTTGGTCTGAGTGCATTAGGACTCACCGTTTGGCATTTGGGAGACGAAATCTGGGCGCACTCCTCCAAATGCAGCCTCAATACCAATGAGAAAAATCACTTCCCTTGATATGTTGGCTGCACTCTCACAAAGCAGACCAATATGCAGCTAAGTACAAAGGTGCACTGCTGACTCACACCTGCTGTCCACTAGAATACTCAGGTCTGTATCTGGAAACCTGTGAGTCCAACCCTAGCCTGTGCTGTTCCATAAGGTACTTTAATTCCATGTAGATGATTTCCATTTTTGTGCTTACCAGACTTCACAATATCTCTAGCAGTTCATTTCTCCAGTCTAATGAGATTTCTTTGAACGGCAGCCCTGCACAGTTCAGTGTCATCTGTCACCAGTGTTCCATTTGTAGTCTATCTCATCTTTCTCGTTGTTGATTAAGATGTTACATAGCACTGGGTGCAGTAGAGAGCTTTGAGAAATGCCACAACCAACAGAGTGTTGGTCGGCACATGCCTTGCAGCAATACCTTGTGTGGTTTACCCAACCACTCCACCTCTTCCCCATTTGCCTAAAAGGATACCACAGCTCTGGGATACCATGTCAAAAGTCCTGTTTAATTCAAGACAAATGACATCTATTGCTCCCATCTCATCCACAGAACCAATCATCTAATCACAAAATTCAGTCAGATTGGTGAAGCATTTCAGTCCTTGCTGAATCTCTGATGGTTGTTTCCAGTGATCTTCTGGTCTTTGACATATCTGGAAATGTTTTCCAAGAAAATTTGTGATAATCCTGGGAATCCTTCATGATCTTCCTGAGAATCGAGGTGAGGCTGACCAGCCCGCAGCTCTCTAATACTTCTTCCTTCATGAGGAAGAGCATGAGATTTACCTTTTTCCACTCACTAGGAACCTTTTACAGTCAGCATGAACTTTCAAAAATAATAGTCTGGTCTGGAAATTACAAAATTTGCTTCTGGTGATAGATATTGATATATTTTTACACAACATACTTCTTCTGTATATCAAAAGCTGCAGTCATAATGATGATTTTCAAAAAAGTACTTGACACAAGAGAAAAGTTAGTTTAAAAAAAATTATTTTTTAAGAGAGTTGCTTTCTTTTTTTATATTGTATTAAAGCTGAATCTATGTTAGCTAGTTGAGCTTATGGCAGTTAACTTTCTTTTCATTATTATTGTATTGCTAGCTTAAGAAAACTGTTTTAGACTGGGATTCGATCATCTACTCTCAGAACACCCAGAAGAAAAAAAATGTTCAAACCTTTAATTACAGAAGTGGCAGGAAAATGGTGTCTGAATTTGTTATTATACTGAGGAGTATTGATCAAAGAATAGTGACAAACATGGCTTTGGCCAGAAGGAACTGAGTAGGGAATTGTAATCAGATTAACAAATAGAAGACATATGACCACAGAGAAGTATGTCTAAAGTTAAAATATTTAGGAATTTGATTTTGTAGATTTGGAACTTTCTCTAGTAAAATATCTGTCTTATCCACACATCCAGTACTCAAATTATACTTTCTTACTATGTTATCTCATTTCTATCCTTATCTCCATGCTGCTTGTTTCAGGAGATCTCTTGAAGTAAAAGGAAAAAAAAAAAATATTTCTCCCTAAATAGTTAATCAGCATGTTACTTTGTATTGCCTGGAAGTGTGTGTTTAGTAATTGGATAATTTGTCTCCCTTTTCACAATTAAAGTAAATAGAATTAGTACCCTTTCCATGGAGATACTTTCTGACAGAGACGGGGGAAGGCTTGATTCAGACTATCAGAGCAACCACCAGTTTTTAGTATTCTACACAAAACAGCAGATAGGTGACTTGCACCTTTTGTTGGGTCAATCAGTTGATCACGTTTAATACAATCATGTCAGCAACACATTAATGGCCATCACTAACATCACAGCACTAGTAATTTGTCGCTTAGACATGCACATAACAAAATAGAAAGTACAATTAAATCTCATGCTTTAGGTGTTTTAAACCATTCTGATTTTGAAAAGCAATTCTGAGGCCAGTTTTGCTTCCCACTCAGGGATTATCCTTGTGTAGGGAATGCCCCACGGAGCCCAGCACTTTACAGCATCTGGTGTTCCCTACTGTCAACCAACAACATCAGTGATATAGAAAACCCATTCTTTTCTATTATTCTCAAGGCCCTGGCTATTCCCAGGCAAGCAGCAATCCTACAGATTAATGATATCTAGAAAAGCAGAAAACTGAGCTCTCTGGAAGTCTGTCATTTAATCAGTTAATGATACCTTACCATCTCCTGTTAGAAAAATAAACAGCTTGCTCCCAACCTTAGAACAATACCTTACCTACTTTCCCAAAACCCTACATTAATAATTTTCAAAATAAGTCACAAACCCCAACTGCTTTCCTGCTTTAAACTTTTGATTTATGTCCCTTGTTTTATCAGTATGTTTGGGTATAGTTACAGTGTTTTGACCAAGTAATTTTTTTAAAAACTATTGACTATTCACAGTTAAATATACTTAAATTAATGGAACTGTGGCTGTGGTTTTGATTGAAAAATATATATATATATATATGTGTATATATATATATATATAAAAGGTATTTCAGTAAAATTAAAGATAAGTGTCAAAAGACCAAACACAGAACTGTAAAAGCTCAAAGAAGTTATCTGTTTGTAATTTCTTTACTTCAAATTAGTTGTAATTTACCAGAGATTCAAAAGTGATCTCTAGCAAAAGCCAGGGAGATAGCCAGAGCAATCACACTCAAACTTCCCCAAGAAATACCAAGTCAAAAGAGACAAAACATTTTTGCTAGACTTATTAACAGACATTGTGCAAAACAAAGATATTTACCAAAACAAGTCAAAACAAGTATAACAGAAACCTAGATAGTAAATAAAAGATCACAAAAAGAAAATGAAAGAATTAATAAGGTGAATGCTGGTTATGTGATTGTTTCTTACCAGTGTTATTGAATCTAAGTATAATCGATACAGTATCTACCCATGTGATACATATGCATTTCCAAAATTCATAAAGCAAATATAAGTCAGTAAGTGATTTTCAGTGAGATTCAGTCAATGACATGTGAGGTTATAACGTTCATTTTGTTGACACAGTTGCAACATCCACTCTGATACCACAGCAGCTTACATATAAAAAAGCTTTATCACTGATTTTTCACTCTCTTCTCCTTCAGTTATCTAGCTTCCACCTCTTTGACATCTTCAAGAAATTTCAAGATGAACTGTCACTAGGCATTATCTTCATAGTTTGTGTTTGGTTTTCTGATGAAAATATGTCATACTTGCAGCAAACAAATTTGGAATTTCATCTCACTGGTCCAGTAGTAACAATGCATCCATGAAATCTCCCTGAAGGGAATTTTTAATAAAACTTCCACATCCACTCATTAAAAGTGACCAGACTAAATGAGACATCTGTTTAAGAACTGTAATGAGACATTTTGAGACATTTTGACATAGATTTGATCTCCTACTTGACGTTCAATATTCTTGAAGAAATGTTTGAATGTGTATGAGTTCAATATGTTCTAGTCTTGCAGTACGCTGTTCAAAACATAGTATCTTAAAACTGCATTCTGACATTTTTGACAGTACTATGCCTAGGTCTTCACTGTTAAGTGGAGTTTTTTTTTTCCCTATAACCCATTAATTAGAGGAAAATTGTTTTATTCTTCCCAACGGAATAAAAATTAATACAAAACAGGAGCTGTCTATATTAAATGGCAAAATTAGTGCACAAAATTTAGTAAGTATATTCATCAATAACTGGATAACTCTTGAGAAAAACTATAAAGAAACCTTGCTAAAAATATATTCCTAGCTAAAAATATTTACTTAAGAAAAAAAATCACTGTGTTTTGGGTTTTTTTTTTAAACATATAAAAGAAAATTGTAAGATGAAATTCAGTACTGAAAAGAGTGTCAGTGTGACTTGGGGACAGTGAAATCTTATCTTCCTCTTTTGGCTCATGTGAAGAAGGAACAGAAAATGAAAAGAGGACAATACAGTGTCTACGACTAGAACCTTCTCCTACTCACCTGGCATAGCATTTACGACACTACATCAGCTACCTTACTCTTGTATACTATTCCGTGCTTTTATACTATAGCATTTACATTTAAGACACTTTTGTAATATATTACAGTCTAAATGCATGAATATGAAAAAATGCTTAATTATTTCCTTACTAACCTCATGAGAAAGAATACCAAGAAAGAATATTATTAACAGTATCAACCATTTATAATTTATCTTGCAAAATTGGACTCAATATTGTGATTGATTTGATAAATCCTAATATTCAATTTATTTAATATATCAGTGCCTTCTTCCACAAAACTGAATGTAGGAATTTGAGTGCTTAGAATCTGACAAATTAGAAAGAATCCATTGGATCTATAGCCTTTCAGAATCATATTTCACTTCCCAAATCCTTTTTTATTTTAAATATGTATATATTTGGAAATATTAAATACTATTCCCTTATGCCATCACATGCATTTCTTCCAATAAAAACTAAAAAAACTATTGCCTTTTAGTGGAAGAATCAAAGTTTGCATACTAATTCCAACAAAAAAAGGTGGTGTTTTTAGCAAAAGTGATACTAACATAACAGTTATTTGGTCTGTATATTATATTAACCAATTAAAGCTTGTATGTGCCTCCCAGTGTAAGCTGTATGATTATTTAGAACTCTTATATAAATTCTTTTTAGATCATGCATATAGGTTGGAAAAAATTACACCACCATGTAAGCTTACAGTCCTGATTCGAATATATTTTCAATTTAGCATTACCTAACCATCCTTCCTTATTAGGGCTCCCAGGGCACAGTGTTTAGCAAACTGTGGGCTGGTTTTATCCCATCTAAACTGGTCTGGAATAACCTAATATTTTCCATTCTCAGGCTTTAATGACAGAACAAGGACCATCCTTCTCAGCAAGATTCTTTCATCTTCATCATAAAGTAAGGCAGGAATCACCTTTATGAATAGCTCAGGACTGTTCAAATACTTTTTAAAAAAGTAATTCTAGTAATATAATGCAAAACTCAGATGTAAAAATTAATAAAAGGTTTTCTTCCTCTGATTTTGTATCAAAATATATTTCATGTTGCATTTTAACAAGTGCAAAGATTATTGTCAGTCTGAAGAGAATTAACAAGAAAAGCAAGTGAAAAATTGCAACCATCAGGCATGGAATTTTATTATTACACTTTAAAAGAAACAGCAAATATCTGAAACTGTATTAAAATACTTTGTATTCTATACCAAAACTTCATTTAAACCTTACAAAATAAGCAACACAAATATCTCTACTTTCTTCAAAACAATTTTGCAAAGACTATAAGAAAAATATGACATGTATTATGATGACATATGGTCATTTTTACATGAGTAAGACAGGTTATGCTTTACATCAGTGCCTCAAGGAATGCAGACTACTAATAATGCTATTACCAAGCAATTTAAATCATAGTATAATTATACAGACAGATGGATTCCAAATCCTTCAAGTTTCTTTTCAGCATTTTAATTGGAGAGAAAGATAACCTGAGACATTTTAGTGGTAAAACACCTAAAAACTAATAGATGAAGCTGACTAGATCTGCAAACTAAGCTTACTGGAGACAGCTTAAGAAAATCAAAGTACAGTATTTCATTCATGGTACAAGGTAGCATTAGCATAACTTTCATAAAGTAATTAAGACATTCAGAAAATACAGAAAATGTAAGCATAAAGACATTGCTTCAGTTTTGCAGCTTCTTATTTACTACTTTACTACACATATGCAAATGTTACTTTCAAACAGTGAAAGCTAACAGAACTAATTTTCCTAGAACTTTATGCTTACATTCCATAATGTATAACACACACCTCTGGAGTGCCTGGAGACTCCATTCTTGAAAATAATCATGGAGAAGTAGGTTAGAGAACCCGTAAGTGAAAAAACCCCAATCCTTCAATTGTTCCCTAGTAGTACACAGGAATTTCATTAAAATCTGACTTTCAAATAGTTGTTCTAGAACTACAACTAGAATATACTTAGATTCAATAACACTGGTAAGAAACAATCACATAACCAGCATTCACCTTATTAATTCTTTAATTTTCTTTTTGTGATCTTTCATTTACTATCTAGGTTTCTGTTATACTTGTTTTGGTAAATATCTTTGTTTGGCACAATATCTGTTATTAAGTCTAGCAAAAATGTTTTGTCTCTTTTGACTTGGTATTTCTTGGGGAAGTTTGAGTGTGATTGCTCTGGCTATCTCCCTGGCTTTTGCTAGAGATCACTTTTTAATCTCTGGTGAATTACAACTAATTTGAAGTAAAGAAATTGCAAACAGATAACTTCTTTGATCTTTTACAGTTCTGTGTTTGGTCTTTCGACGCTTATCTTTAATTTTACTGAAATACCTTTTATATATATATATATATACACATATATATATATATATATATTTTTCAATCAAAACCACAGCCACAGTTCCATTAATTTAAGTATATTTAACTGTGAATAGTCAATAGTTTTTAAAAAAATTACTTGGTCAAAACACTGTAACTATACCCAAACATACTGATAAAACAGGGGACATAAATCCCTCCATGGACTTTACAGAACTATACTAACCACACAGGAATCTGAGGCTTCCAACTTAAGCTATACAATGGTGCTTGTCAGATCATTTTACTGAACAGGACAGTAGTCACTCATTTCTAACGTTCTGTAGAGTACACCAATATCATTTCAGCAAGCTTTATATCCTCAAACACCCTCCACAAGGCTTATGTAAAGTAATACATATTTTCAGCAGCATGTGACAAAACACAGTATTGATAAACTGCAGTGCAGTTGGATATTGTCAATATGTTCTTGAGAAAACTATGCAGTGTGGGTCACTTTTCCACCACTTTGCCTGAGGGTCATAAGTCACTATCTGTGCTGAAAGTCTTAAGCAATGTACTTAGAGCCAGAGGCCAAGCTCCCTCTGCAGCAAACTGCACAATATTGGCCCACAGCATGGCATCTAAGTCAGGGAAGGAGCAAGGAATTGAAAGAAAATGGTAAACGATTGGTCTCTCTGCCAACATTGAATTAGAATTATTCACCAGCAGTACTCCAACATTTCTTGATATTGATCTATCTGTAACTGCACCCAGATCATATGTCTAAATCCATAAGAAGTAAATGGTGGTTCCGTGATATTCTTTAAAGAGAAGCAAACTATGCCTGTGTTTGTAAATGCAGAGATCAAAATGAACTTTAGATATAGCTTGTGAACTAATCGTCTTAGCACTGTCACAACATGCAGAAAAGTTGATTTGTGTTGTTGATCTGCAGATAAATGACTGTCTAGAACTGCAGCGGAAATGAACCCCAGCATTGTATCCATGGAAACATACTTGCATGAATAAAATAAGCAGGAAAATCTGTGTTGAACATATTTCAAAAACTACTCACAACCCTTATGGGAAAGAAAGAGAATCACATCAGTTTAAAAAGAACCTTGCAATATGATGTGTTATGATACAGTAAGATATAAAAGTCACCATGCCTGCAAAAGAACATGACAGTACTATTGGATATTGACAATAATTGATTATTGGTGAAAAAATGAAGCATTCAGCTCATAGTCACATACCCTAAAACCTGTTCTTTAACTCAGTGGGAATATTCACTGATATCAACAAATCCACAAAGTTATGCCTCCACGTTGTAATCAGTAAATCCACAATGACAAGAAAGTTATAGGTTCAGAAAGTCACAGACTGTATGTGAAGAACATTAAAGGTCTATTCGAATCTACATCTTACACAAAAACTGACAGTATATGTAGCGTTTATGCCTCTACTTCTAAAAAAACAAACATAGGAATCTACATAAATAGGTGATAATGTTCTTAAGCCACCACGTTTGCATGGTTAGTCAAGAAAAGCATGACAGACAAGTCAAAAGATTTAGAAATCACTGAATCATCACACTACAATTTTCAGACTTAAAGGAAAATATCGTGAATTTGCTACATTTGACGTTGCCTTGGAATGCCTGACAACTGAAGCAATAAAGAATTAATAAAAATATTAGTAGAATTTGAACATACGGAAGAAAATCACATCAGGAAACATCTATTTATTTCTAAAAAGCAGATTTTTTTTACTTTTCTTTCTTACACAGTCTTAACTAAGACAACCTGGATTTATCATATGTTACAGGCAGAACCAATAACAAAACCTACAGTTCAGTTTCATCAGTATTTTCTAAAATAGAGTGTGCAAGTTTTTCAACACTGTCTGTAACTAAAACTTTTGCAGCTATTGTTTCTTCTGTACTGTGCAATTGCCACAGAGTGTTCATCCTGGCAAGAAAGAAAGGCCATATACAAGGTTTTTGTTCTTCATAATGGTATGGAGATTGAGGAATCTGTCTGACTATAACAGATGAAACATTGACAGACAAAATGAACATGCTCAGAATAAAATTGGACATACAGAATAGCAGAAAGTGAGCATGACAAACTGGGCAAAGACCAGCTTGGAAAAACTGAGTGAAAAACAGGTAAGTTAAGGAAAGTTACCTGGAACTGAAAAAGTATAAAGGAAAACATCACTACAAACTCTGAGAAAGACACTGCCCTATGTAAAGCCTGCTCAATGAATTCCTGTGTTCCAAGCATCCTTTCCTTGTATCTTAATACACTGCTCTTTCCTTCAGATTGTGCACAAAACAATCAGAGGACCTCTGCATCTCCTTATTATCCCAGAATCTGTCAGTTACTGCTCACAATTCATCTCTACCTCTAGGCGTTCAGTTTCTCATGCACACAAATAAATTGCCTCATAGGTATCTAGCATATTTAACATGCATCCACACTGGCATTTTAATTTTGATCAGGGTTACATTTTTTAAGCTCAACTCCTGATCACAGCTACTTCTTACACTGGTTTCCTTTATAGAAAAGTCTTGGTGCATTGCAAACCCTTTAGGATGAAATTAAATCAGAAAGTGTGTTTGAGAAGAGCACTAAATGCATTCCAATTGCTACCATGTATTCAGCTCAAGCTGGTCTGAAGTAAAATTGGTGGTGTGGATGTCAGATCCAGATGTCTGGTCAATCTTTCTACACAGCCATTAACTTTTTGAAACCTAAAGGAATATAACAACTTTAACACTTCTGTTTCACTGTGACATGTGTTGAATAGGTTCAGAAATTCTGGGGTTACATATTTTTTGAATTGTTATAACAACAGATCAGTTCAGCCTGTTTGATATAACTCACAGCTCATGAGCTCAGGCTGCACCTTTCCCTCCTGGTGATGGCTGCTATTCCATTCAGCTGCAAATTGAGGATGGTCATCAACACTGGGTAATCAAGTGCAATTGGTTATGATGCCAGTTACTTGTCGTATGGTATTTATTAAGCATACAAGCCTGATCAATCACCTTGCTTGGATGGAATTTTGACCTTGACATATGTCTGAAGGGACTGCAGCAAGATTAGAATTTTAAGTGGTCTCTGAAGCATCTAAATACTCAAGCCACCTTGTAAAGAGATAATGAAAAACCTGAATAATAGAAACATAAATAACACCTGATTCACAGAATCATCAAGGTTTGAAAAGATCTTGTAGATCATCCAGTCCAACCAGATTCATGGACTAAATTTAAATTAATTATTATGAGAAAATTAAATTGACTTCATAGCTTTAAAAAAGATTTGGAAATTAATTATTAGACAAACTTCTTTTAAATTCAAAAGTATTTCCTAAGTGTTTTTGCAAGTATTTAAAACCAAGAGAGACATATTAAGTCCTTCCACAATATGGGTGATTTAGAAGCCTGATATGACTAATTATACTTAGAAAATAAATACTTCTCTTTAATTATTTGAGCATAAACCCTACAGTTTTAATACCATGAGCAAAACCACCTGAAACATGTAGAAAAGCCAAGAAAGAATTTTAACAAAATTGAGAACAATTCAATATTAAAGGCAGATACAGCTTTCCCATGTTCTTTGTGACAAGAAAATTCTTTAGGAATTTGGCAAATATTCTAGAATATATATAGCACTGTATAATGCAAAGTAAAGATCAGAGGACTCAACATATATAAATGTCTGAAGGGAAGGTACAAAGACGACAGAGCCAGGCTCTTTTCAGTGATGCTCAGTGACAGGACAAGAGGCAACAGGCACAAACTGAAATACACGAGGTTCCCTCTGAACATCAGGAAACACTCCTACACTCTGAAGGCGATCCAAGCACTACTGCAGGCTGCCCAGAGAAGTTAAGATGTCCACATCCTTGGAGATACTCAAAAGGCATCTGGACACCGTCCTGGGCAACCATCTCTTAGGGGGCTCTGCTTGAGCAGGGGTTTGGACCAGAAGACCTCCAGAGGTCCCTTCCAAACTCAACCAGTCTGTGATTCTGTGATTCAGCAAGGGAAGTATTTCTAATTAAGAAAAGTGATACCTAAACGTATCATGCTTCTATGTAACTAAAGCAAGTATTTGGCTACAATTTGGTATTTAAAAAAACAAACAAACAAACAAACAAAAAAAAACAGAATGACATAAGGAGATAGGTTGGTTTAATTACTTTGGTAATTAAGTTGGTTTAATACAGCCCAACTAAAAATACCCTAGAATATTACTAAACTATTGTGAGATATACCAAACTCCAGAAAATTAAGACCGAATATAAATATCCACTGAGAGTTCAAACAGATTAGTTCACATTAATACTTGAGGATGATGGATATATATTTTAAAATTTTTTGACAACAGGTTATTATCCCACTGGGCTTTGAATTACATCATCATTATTATCCGTTTATCCTTGGAGCTAGAGGATTTGTCTATTCTTTAAAATTACTTTTCAATCAGGACCTCATTAATCATCACAGAATACAGTGTGGTTCTGGTAAAAAATGGCAAAAGGAAATCTTGGCTGAATTGGAATTACTACAGACAAAAATCTGAATGATGAAGCAAATTTCAGGTTTCCTTTATATGTAAATCCCTTTTTTAAAAAAATATAATCTGTGTTTCTAACAGTACAGGTTTATAAATCTATACAGGTACATAACATATATGCTATAATCTGTTAACTGTCTCAGGACTTTTCTATCTTCTTTCGTATTTGTATTGTATTGGTTTCTGGCATTTGTGATTGTCTCCTGGACTTTTTTGGATTACTATTAAGACATTTCAGTGTGCTATGAAAACTCTCCTTTTTGTGGAACTTTTAAACATATAATAATAATCATAGCAAGACTTCTATTTCTGTACCGTCTAAGTAACAGTTGGTTTAATATCCTGTGATGTTCACCATGCAACACTGTTATCCTACCAAAGCAGAGAATATACAGCTAGTGTATCCATAAGATTTTCTGCTGCAAACTACATTTATTAAACTTTTTCACAGTATTATCTCTGAAGAACTTTCATGGTACTACAATAACAGTACATTCTATTTTATAACTATTACAGGTAACTAAATAGTACATATGTATACATATTTAGTATGGAGACATCTCAGCTACTTTAAACTTTAATATAGTGAGTAGTATAGTTAGTGGTACAAAGAAATAAGGGTAATTTACTTTCCTGACACTACAATTCATGCCCAGCTAAACAAACTCTCTTAAAATAGCACTGCAGTGTTGGACATTTTTGCTGGCCTCTCTATATTTCTTGGACTTCATCCAGGTATCTTCTAGATATACCTCACTGGGATAAGAGTACATTTGAAACACATTCTCTGACTGACAAAGCAGGGATTGACTTGCAGACTGAATCTCGAGACGGGTGGTGTTGCCTAAACGGTCAAATAGTAACTGCTAATGCTGAGCCATGAGATACAAAATGCTACCCTGTCTCTAAACATCAGAGGGGGTATACATTCTTCCGGAGAAAGAGCAGGAAAGCTCTACAGCTACATGGTCAGTGGGGGTGGTTACTATTCAGACCTCTTAATTCTTGGTCATACTATAACCAACATTGCAAATTGTCATGTTCAGAGGCAAATACTGCCGGCAGCAGGTGTATAAGCACAACTTGAACACTGTCAGCAAGTGCCTACAGAAGATGCACTGAAATTTTTATGACATTATGGGCCCAAAAGCATGACACTCCAGTACTAGAACATGTGAAGGAACTCATTAGCAAAAAAGAGTTAAACATTAACATAAAAAAGACACTAATTGTCCTCCTTTTTTTTTTTTTTTTTTTTTTTTTATATTACTTAAGTATAAAGGGAAGGTATTCCCTACAAGAGCCATTAAGTCATAGAGATAGATGTGGGGCTTTTGAGAATACTAATAAACAAAAATGTTGAAAAATACACATAATTGGAAATACAAATTAAAAAAATTACTATATATAACTGTATTTTAATATATAGATCAATGTATCTATATATAAGTACATATAGTGTAGTACAGACAACACTATGAAGAAAACAACATGCAATTTTTACCTGCTTAAAACCAAAGGACTCAAATTCTACATACAGTTCTTTCACTCACTCACACCATAACTGTTCTGTGCAAGTGGGCCACATCAATCAGAAGATAATCTTTCAATTACTAATAAAACTTGCGAGGATAGAAGAAATTTGCATAATTATTCTGATATCAGTCAACTATTAAATTCTTTTGTTCATTTGTAAGATGGTTCAATTAAAGAAAAAAAATACATATTTTATTTGATAGCAACAAGTCAATCCTGCAACAGAATTGTTTTCTATAGTGACATATTTTCAGTGAAAACTACAAGTCATGATTAAATATGACAAAATAAAAAGATATAAGAAAAAAACTAAAATTAAATATGAGAATGTGCTGAAGTACACCAGATACATACATGCTGGCTACACAGCCCAGAACTTATTACACTTTTGAATTACTATTTATCTTGGAAGCAGAGTCCATTCCTTTAACAGTTAAGCATGTTAGTGTGATTGGAAGGGTGGTTTTATCAAGATATTAGTATTATATTTGTATGTTTTTGTTTTATTTTTTAAAATACTTCCATACTTTAAGTACTGATAGTTACTGAAAGAAGAAAAATTAAATTGAAACTTAACACATCAGTGTGTATGAATGTTGTGTAAGCAGGATGCAGAAATAACCCTAGAAGCACTGAGACATCTAGTTCGTATAGCCTCTCATTAGCCCTCTCATAGAAGGGCTGATGGTCAGGAACAAGAATTTTACTTCTCACTCCTTAAGTCTCCACATTATACAAATTATTATTCCAATTATATTCCAACTGGAGTAACATCTGGTACTATCTTAGCCAGATGTGCTACTTATTCAATAGCATGATGATGCAGCTTTAGGTTAAATTAGCTTATATTTAGTTATATTTTTATTACAGGATCATAGTGGTAGAAAATACACAGCTGCATTATCTCAGTAAAATACACATAAAAACCTCTATTTACACTAAAACTTACAGTATTAAGAAAAAGAACATACACACAACCTCTTTAGGGATGAGATGACAGTTAGACCCCTCTGACCAAGTAAGAGAGGTAAAGTGAAGATGAATGTGTAGGCCAGCCACCATATCTGTCAGATCTTTCACCAGCTAATCTCCTAATTAGTTACATACAGTCAGGTCAACTATGGTTCTGCTTCTTAAGGAGCAGTATCTAGACTTCAAAATTGTATTTCTAATCCAATCCAAGGCAAGCACATCCAATTATACAAATTGCATATGCACGTACAAATCATATGAAATGATGATGTGCTTTCCATGATTAAAGTATCATGCATAGAAGAGTAGAACCAGTTTTAAGGTGTTAAGACTTTGCTATTTGCTTCTCATTTAATTAACCCCAAATAGTATAAATAAAAATAGACACCTCACATTTTGTTTATCTTCTCAGACCTATCATTTTATAAATAAGCAAAACAATGTTTACTTAAGATATTAGATAAATAATAAGTTCCAAACATTATTCCATTTTTTCATCTTAAAGATCAAAATAATGACATATTTTAATCTAACATACTATTGAAGACTGTGTCATCTTACAAGGAAATCACAAAATCTCTTAGAGAAAAGCTGCTGCAGGATATTTCTTTGATTATTCAACTATCAAACATGCTCCCCAAGAAACTCCTTCAGAAATAGAATAACAGGACTGCACCTAAACTGTCATCATTTAATATGAAGTGACGAGGAACTGACAGATAATGAAGAACAGCCTGAATTGCTTGTTATTAAAATTTCCTCTTCAATCATGCTTTGAGAAGATCACAAGACTCCACTGTGCTGGAAGAAGTTCCCTAAAGAGACAGTTACCTAATCTTATACACATACATGGAGATATGTGATGTGTTTCAACTGGGCAAGGTTTAAAGAGGTCTGTTGAAATTCTCAGGGAGGGTAATGCACTTGTATTGGGAACCATCTTGTATAGGCCGCAGATCTTGACTCATATGTATCATGCTATAGTAAACCATGTACCATGCCACAGTAAACCATGTCTACCAATGCACGCAGCATGGGTAACAAACAGGAGCAGCTTGAAGCCATGATGCAACAGGAAAACTATGATGTCGTGGCTATAACAGAAACATGGTGGGATGTCTCCCATGACTGCAGTGCGCCAGTTGATGGCTACAAGCTCTTTCGGAGGGACAGACAAGGAAGGAGAGGCTGTGGGTGGTGCTGTATGTTAGGGACTGTTATGATTGCTTCGAGCACAAGTGTAGTGAAGACAGAGTGGAGTGCTTTGCGTTAGAATCAGGGGGAAGGCCAACAGGGCAGATGCTGTAGTAGGAGTCTAGTACAGGCCACCCACCCAGGACAGAGAGGTGAATTAAATATTCTATAGGTAGTTAGGAGAAATCTCACGATCGCTGGCCCTTGTTTTTCTGGGAGACTTCAACTTCCTAGACATTTGCTGGAAATACAACACAGCAGAGCAGGACCAGTCCCAGAGATTCCTGGAATGTGTAGGAGATAACTTCCTGATGCACCTGGTGAACGAACTGACCAGAGGAGGTGGCCTGCTGGATCTCCTCTTTGTGAACAGAGAAGGACTGGTGGATGATGTGGCCGTTGGAGGCCGACTAGGGCTCAGCAATCATGAAATAATAGAGTTCTCTATTCTTAGAGAGGCCAGGAGAGGGGACAGCAGAACTGACATCCTGGACTTCCAAAGGGCTGACTGTCTTCTTTAGGCACCTACTTGACAGGATACCTTAGGAGACAGTCCTGAAGGGTATAGGGGTCCAGGAAGGCTGGGCACTCTTTGAGAATGAAGTGTTAAAGGCTCAGGAACAGGCTGTCCTCATGTGCTGTAAGAGAAGCCAGTGCCAGAGAAGATCACCCTGGCTAAACAGGGAGAATTGACTGCAACTCAGAGAGAAAAGGAGAGTTTAGGGCCTTTGGAAGAAGGGGTGAGTCACTCACAGTAATTCCAAAGACACTGTGAGGCTGTGCAGGGTGGAAATCAGGAGGTCGAAAGCCCAGCTAGAAATTAATCTGGCTTCAGCAATCAAGGAAAACACGAAATGTTTCTATGTAAGTAGCAAAAGAAAGACCAGTCTGCATCCCCTGCTTAATGCAGGAGGAAACATGGTAACAAGTGATGAGGAGTCCTGGCTGACGGGGCAGGTCCCAATAGGTTGGAAATTGGCCAATGTGACGCCCATATATAAAAAGGGTCGGAAGGATGATCTGGGAAATTACAGGTCTGTCAGCTTGACTTTGGTGCCTGGGAAGCTGATGGAGCAGCTCATCCTGAGTACCATCACACAACATGCGGGACAAGCAGATGATCAGGCCCAGTCAGCATGGGTTTACGAAAGGCAGGTCCTGCCTGACAAACGATCTCCTTCTATGACAGGGTGACCTGCTTACTGGATAAGGGAAAGGCTATGGATGTTGTTTACCTTGACTTTAGTAAGGCCTTTGACACCATTTCCCACAGCATTCTCCTGGCAAAAATGGCTGCTCATGGCTTGGATGGGCCCACGCTTTGCTGGGTAAAGAACTGGCTGGACGGCCGGGCCCAGAGAGTTGTGGTGAACGGAGTTAAATCCAGTTGGCGGCTGGTCACATGTGGTGTCCCCCAGGGCTCGGTTTTGGGGCCACTCCTGTTTAACATCTTTATTGATGATCTAGACGAGGGGATCAAGTGCACCCTCAGTCAGTTGGCAGATGACACCCAGTTGGGTGGGAGTGTTGATCTGCTCAAGGGTAGGGAGGCTCTGCAGAGAGACCTGGACAGGCTGGAGCCATGGGCTGAGGCCAACTGGAGGAGTTTCCATAAGGCCAAATGCCGGGGGCTGCCCTTGGGCCACAACAACCCCCAGCAGCGCTACAGGCTTGGGGAGGAGTGGCTGGAGAGCTGCCAGTCAGAGAGGGACCTGGGGGTGCTGATTGACAGCTGGCTGAACAGGAGCCAGCAGTGTGCCCAGGGGGCCAAGAAGGCCAATGGCATCCTGGCTTGTGTCAGCAGTAGCGTGGCCAGCAGGGACAGGGAAGGGATCTGACCCCTGTACTGGGCACTGCTGAGGCCGCATCTCGATTCCTGTGTTCAGTTTTGGGCCCCTCACTACAAAAAGGACATTGAATGACTCGAGCGTGTCCAGAGAAGGGCAACGGAGCTGGTGCAGGGTCTGGAGCACAGGTCGTACGGGGAGCGGCTGAGGGAAATGGGGGTGTTTAGTCTGGAGAAGAGGAGGCTGAGGGGAGACCTCATCGCCCTCTACAGCTGCCTGAAAGAAGGTTGCAGAGAGCTGGGGATGAGCCTCTTTAACCAAGGAACAAGCAATAAGACAAGAGGTAATGGCCTCAAGTTATGCCAGGGAAGGTTTAGACTAGATGTCAGGAAGTATTTCTTTACAGAACGGGTTGTTAGGCGTTGGAATCAGCTGCCCAGGGAGGTGGTGTAGTCCCCATCCCTGAAGGTGTTTAAGAGTCGGGTTGACATAGTGCTTAGGGATATGGTATAGTTGAGAACTGTCAGTGCTAGGTTAACAGTAGGACTAGATGATAGTCAAGGTCCTTTCCAACCTAGATGATTCTGTGATTCTGTGAATAAAGTATCAGTTGCTGGAAAGTCTATAAATACTACGGCTAATAGATAATGCCAATTTCAGTATCATCATCATACAGGTCCAAAAAAATAATGATGATCCTAATTTTGCACTTAGAAATGTGTGGATTATTTCTAATGAAACAACAGTATTTAGGACTGATTTTAACTACTTCCTCTTCCACTTGTTCTACATAACTAACTAACTTGTATCATCACTGCAATGACTAATATCTTAAACATAAATATGTTACTGCATGTTGCTTGCAGAAATATGAAAATTCAAAATTTCCAGTATAGGTGCTTGCCAAGGAGGTGCTTGAAAAGGACAAACTCCTTGTTTTATACCAAGCATTTTCCTGCTTAAGTCTTGAGATACTTCTAATTCTCTCCAAAAAATAGACTCCATGGTTTAATCCTGACAGGTTAGAAAGCACAACATATTGCAGCCCACTGGGTCATCGAGGTTATTGTTACAGAAAGATAAAGAAATATTTTATCTTATGAAATTGTGTTCATACTGCTAATATGATTCATTTAGTCTCTCTCTCTAAGCTTCTGAAATCTTATTTCTAATAAAAAAATATTTATTTGCAAAATTTAAAGCAAGATGTTTAGATTGGGTTTTTTTAAACTCTTCTTTTGAAGAAAATTTAATTTTAGGAAGAAAATAGAAAAGAAATATCTGAAGAGCTCAAAAATGAAAACAAGCTTGAACTTTCAGCTCATGGAAAAGTAGTACTGTATATCCGGTCAACACAATTTGATTTTACTCTTATGATCTACAAGTAAACAAAAAACAGTAGGTCAACAACTACCATTGTCATGCTTTTGTTTTGTATACTAAAATATCCTGCCTGATGATTAATTTTTAAAACGTTGATTAAACACACACTGTAGGGTTTTTTGATGGATCTGAATCCTTAAGATGTCATAAAATGAAATATACAATTATTGCACTATATGAACACATTTTGGAACAGAGTTAATTTATAAATACATCAAAAACGAATCACTGTAAATGGCTGATAACCACCTTTTTCCCTGAAATTTTGTAGGGATTACAACCACAGACACAAGGTTTTAAGAGTTGTTCTGTTAATAATCTGTATAGTCGTGAGTGTGGATGAGGCTGTGTTTGACCTATTTTGACAAAATATGAGGAAGAAAAAAAGTGTGAAATCTCTCAAATACATTAAAAGAATAGAAATACACTAGTACCACCAAAACACCAAAATAACTACTGCCAGTATCATCTTACCACCTGTCTGTCCTTTATAAACAATCTAACGTTATTACACTTCAGTTTACTGACACTTCCAAATCATTGATTAGGACAAAAATTCCTATCCTGTTCCTAAGAGGTCTAATAGGACCTAAAATACTTGTTATTTTTGATTTGACTAATATAATACGTGTGATAGTATATATTGCACAAATCAAATTTCACTACAGCAGCATTTATTCTCTAATAAAATGCAAATGCTTGATCCATCCACAAAGTCAACCATTTTTATAGTCAGAAAGTACCACTTAGTTGCAAATATCTAAACTTAATGGTTATCTTTTTTGCCTGAAAACACTGTGAAAATGATCCATAGAAAATAGTTCTGGAAGGAATCTTAGTAATTAATTTGGTCCATTTTCCTGCCCAGACAATCATCAAGCAGAAAATAAACGTATGTACTACATTCCAGTGGGGCAGCACTAGCAGAAGAATTTTGCAGTGCCAACTGCAGTGAATTTTTTATATTTAAATAAATTTTATAACTGTCCATGGATTTTGCATTTGCTTGAAGTTTTCTGTTACAATTTGAAATATGTAGAATTTAGAAGCATTTTAATAATTTAATGTTTGAAAAATTTAAAACCTTCAAAACTATTGAAAATATCACCAATTTAAATTCAGGAGAAAGAGAGGAAAAAAGCAAGAACTAAGAAACCACTGTCTATAAATCGTTAATTTTGGCAGGGACTTCACCAAAACTGGTTTTTCAATTGTAATGATTGAGCAAAAGCAGTAAGAGTGGCATAGATATGACGTAAAACACATCATTGTAAATTAACAGAATTTATAAAGACTGTATGGGTGAGCTAAGTCAAGCATAGCAAGAAGTTGTAGTAGCATCTCTCCTAAAGAGCCAATATGTGATACATGTTTTATTGCTCTGTTATTTGATTATCATTCAAGAAAACTGTTCCTACTGAATTCTATAAACACTGTATTTTATGCACTATATTATGTAAACAGGTACATTACATGTGGTAAAAAAAAAATCAATAAAATACAAAGAAAACAAAATTAATACAAGAAAAAGTCTGATTCCATCAATTACGGCATTAGTAGCTGGAGTTGTAATATTATTTTTTTTATTCGTGCCCCGTATACCTTCTAAATGAAAAACATAACTGAAATAGTGTCTATATGTACATGTGTTCATATACATACTGTCATGTCTCAGTGTATATTTATGTTTCTGTGTGCATGTGTTTATCCTTACTGAGATCACCAGAGAGTAATATGAACATAATCATTATCCTTCTAGTGAGACATACAGGACTACGCAAAAGGAGTACCTTGGCTTGTTTATTAACTTTATCGTTAACACAGGATGAGAGCTGCTATCTTGCTGATAACAACTGAAAAAAAATGCTTGAGAAGAGGTACAGTGTCAGAGATAAAGTAGTTTACACAAAACAGCTATAATTCAAACCAAAATCACAAATACTCATAATTTCTATGTCCCTTCATGATTGTGGGATTGAAGCTAAATCTTTTATGAAGACAACAACCACATATAAAGATTAAAAAAAAAAAAAAAAATCCGTTTTTTTCTTTAACGTGAGTTTCTGAATAATTAACTTTCAACATTTTGAATTTTATCGTCAAGAAATAAAAATGAATACAGAAGCTTGTGGGGTGGAATTATTGCTGGTTTGGTTTGTGTTAGCAGCAATGTAACTCACTACCTCAATATTTTCTTGCATCATCGTGCTATTTCCTACGCACAAAACAAGTCTCAACATAGAGAAGTTAATTTTAAATCTATAAAGACACACATACATGCACATATGAAGTATGAAATTCATGTTTATGTTGCTGTTCAACCTAGAGCATGTTAAGAAACACAGCCTTCTCAACCGTAACATCCACAAAATTCCGTTAACAGTTTCTGTACATTTTTTACCCTATAAACTTCAAGTTATTGCTTATGATGATCTTGCCTCTTTTACACAAAATATGTTTCCAACTTAGCTGAAAAATAAGTTCACTCTTAAAATCAGTTATGAAAATGTGAGTCATATTAACTCCCTTTTCCCTCCTCTCTTGCAGATTTTTAATGGTGTAAAGTCTTTACTGGAACCCAGGTGACAGGTATCATTAGAGCTGTCATACACTTTTATTATAGTGAATACTTCATTAGAATCTTTATATAGCAGACTGTCGATAGCAGCAATTTCTGACAGATGCCTCTACCAACCATTTAATCCAAGATTTCTTTGGGTCATAAGGTAGAAATCTGTATTTTCTACTGGTTTTCCTATAAGCAAATATATTTAGAAGGAAAACAAAGTTTAAGAAAGGAAGCTCCATGATTGAACTCATGAAATTGAAAAAGTAATAATGCTTATAATCTGTCTGTATGGAAACCAGAAGAGACTAAGGACCCTTTTCATAGCCAAAAATATTCAGCTCCAACTTTCTAGTCAGCAGGTCTGAGCAGCCTCTTCAAATACTCATATATTATCAGCTCGGCAATAAAAATATGACACAACAGTGATTTGAAAAAGACACAGCATTGCATTGACAGAGAGAAATTTTATCTAGGATTACGGTCATCCTTGGAAGATCATCACTACCCTGGCAAAGTATTTTTCAAGAATTTAAAAGAAAGAGGTGGAGTTCAGGAGATTAAAAGGAAATTAGATTCTTTCTGTCTTTTTTGGTTTTAGTTACTTATGACGCTGATTGAGTTTTTCATTCTGTTTTGTTCTGCTTTTCACTGCAGAGGGAAAAGAATCTATCAATTCTTCAGGCTTCAGTAGGATACAATGCAGAAAGAGTAAGAAATAAAACTTTAATTTTAAAGCAATGGCAATCCTAGGAAAGTTATCTCAGAGCTTTTTATTCCCAGGTTTTTGTCTTCACTTTCAAAAACTGATAGATTCTAACATTAGAGATATATATTACATGGACACTAACTAATAGTAATATTAATATTTAATTAGTATTCATACTCCATTAAAAAAAGTTTTATACATACAGAAAAAATACACGATTTACGAAAAATATGACTACCCTCTCTTTTCCAGAAAAAAGTGCAGCCTCACAGTTACTCTTGAAAAAAATCCTCTCAGACATGAGATAGAAGTGAAGCCTGTTTTCTACAGTGAATTGCTACAGAAATAAATCTACTAAAATAAAACTTGGCTATCAGGGAAATCAGATAAAATACCCACTCCAGAGTCTTGTGAATATAAAACATTTCCTGTAGCATGCAAACTCTTTCATGTTGCAACAAGTAGAAAAGGGTCAAATTTATTCATTTCAGAAATAAAAAGGTTCTATTTCTTATTTTAATCTAATCTATTTTTTCTTTCCTTGTCTACTTCTCAAATTAATTTCAGAAAACTAAAAGACTATTTATTCAACCTAGCTTTGTCTGGGGCAATAGATAAGAGGAGGAAAATGTGACGTATTCTAGGTTACTATGCAAGCACTTACAGTGAAAGGGGACTATTACAGGTTTATCACTGAAATATAATGATAAAATTTAGTTGTGAAGAGAAGAACTTTATTAAAGTTTTGGCAGAGAAAGTTCATCAGAAAATGAACACATGTAATGAATCTCAGTTACTAATGATGTGTGCATATCAATCTATAAAAATGGATGTATATACAGATACATATAGGACATAAAATACACACATCTGTATACTTAATTATATTTTAAGACATTTTTAGAAAAATAATATTTATGTTAGTTTTGCTATTACCGCTACCAAATGATGCATCTCCTCTGGATTTACCAGACTTTAAATACATACTCTCTAGTACAGTATTCCTATGCCAGTTTTTTCATCTTTTCATTTTCTAATTTCCATCCCTTTCAGGTGGAAATCGCTTCAGTAAAACAGATAATTGCTTCTGCTTTGCAATGTTGAACAGTTTGCCTCAGGTTATGGCAGTCTCTAAAATTAAGATGGAAAAAAAAAGTTCTCTCATTATCTTCTCCCTTTCAAGCATCCTTTCATCTCATCCTTTTCAATGGTGTCCAAAGTAATACCTTCCCCATTGTTTACTCTTTTCTACTGTTTTCTTGCATTTAGTTACAATTTTACTTATTGCCTTCCCCAAAATCCTTCACCTTCAGCCTCAGTTTTCAATGTCAAAATTTTACAATGGCTAAAGAGAAAACCTAGAATATGTTGCAATCCAATTGCTCAGTCCATGGCATTTTCAATACCAGTCATAAATCTTTTTGTCTTTCTGTTTTCTCTTTACAAAAAGCCACTATGACAAAAATTCTACATCTCAAAATGGAAAAACAAAGGACTGTTTTGCAAATGCTAAACATACACTGTGTTCTTGAAATCGCAAAAAGTCTTAAGATCAAACTATCACACATTTCCATATCTGTATTTTCCATAGTCTTGCTTTAACTTTCATCACTTGGCAATGAAGTTCCAAAACAGTGTCCTGATCATTACAAAGACAAAGCACAGACTGACAAATGGGAGAGAATGAAAATTCACAGTGGCTCCTGCTCCTGGGCTAACAAATGTTTAAAGCACCAATGAAGCAACCAATCCTTATGAGTCTCATTTCATTTGTACCATAAAATTATGCTTGCATGTTGGAAGGACTGAAGAAAAGTTTTCAGTCTTCTGTTCAAGGAGACCTCTCTTCTAGACTGATGGGTAAATTTTAGGTGCCCTTTAGCTGGATAGCACTGCATGACTGGCATCTTTTGCTGAATATGTATAATTATCTTTTTTTCTGTTTGATCTAAAAACTAGATTTTAAAATGCAAACACAGACACCATGTATGAGCCGATCCATACATAGATCTGTATTTGTGAACTGTAGTAATATTTAATACAAGCAATTAAATAATGTTATCCAATAAAACTGTTTAACAGGTTGCCTAAATACATGCTTTCCCTTCCCTCACCCTTCTTCCCACAGGATATGGTTATTCTTTATTTTGACACCACTTGTGAAGACTGAGGTTTTGATTCAGTTAGAACGCCCTTATACAAGCAAAATTCTAAATGTTTTCTGTAAAAGCTGAAGAGAGGCCAAGCATCCTGGAATTGGCTCATAAGACTTTTTTCAATGTTATGTTTGACAAATCCACAAGCATTTTGTTTGTGGCAGTTTGGTAACCCAAAATATTACTTGTGTAAAAATATTGCCACTCGAATAAATCACAAATTACAATTGCTTTAGCTTGAAATAGGCATTAATGAAACATTATTATATCATAATTTTACATTTTAATTTTGTACTCTCCTGGTACATTTACACAGCAGAACTCAGCTTATACAACTGTCATTCAATATCATTTAAACATATTATGCAGCTCTTAAAAAACTAAATAGATGAAATAGTTGGATAAGCATCATAGCACTTCCTTATTACATTCTTCAAAGGGATTTCTTTAAGTAAAAGAGAAACAATATCCAAGAGATTTCTCATTTTTTCAATTAATAAAGTCATAAATTAAAATAAATAATACTGACAAAGGCATTAGACTTGAAATTATATTTCTATTTGTAGATTAACAGTCAGATTTACCTGATATATAGAGAAATAAGGCTGATGATATCTATTTAATGTTGTTTAGTAAAGTACTCTAGTACAACTGAGAAGAAAATTAATTTTGAAATGCAATGACAGTGCAGTAAGACTCACAACCTACCATATACATGTATTTTCATTTTAACTGTGTATTATGGTTCTTCCTTAGTGAATTGACTTACAATATTTGAAAAAATGCATCATTCTTCAGCAGTTTATATAGATGTCATTGTATTAAATTTATTATTTACATTAAACAGAGGTAATGAGACAATGGTACATTTATGTTTCAGTATGCTTTCTGATTAGCCAAAAAAATTCACTGAGTCATTTCAAAGTACTGGAAGCAATTACGTTATATTGTAAATTATTGACCTCTAGCTGTTCTTCTAAAAATAAAAATGTATTAAATATTTACTTATATATTGTATATTTAGTCTATATTTACAGGCATATATATACTGTGTATACTTAGTGTACATTTAGGCACTACACTTTATACAGTCTATAATTATGTATGTGATAAAGGGTATACTTAGAACTGGTGAGTGATTTGTAAGGATTGACTCACCAAATAAATGTAGTCACCAGAAACACCAGTAAAGGCTTGCTTCTAGTGACCTATATAGCATAATATAGGAACATACAGGATCACACAGGACCAACAACAGAGGGACAGATAGAATTTAATTTCAGATGCAGTAATCTCAGTTTGGCATCATGGAAGATCTAAATGATTGAATGAAAAAAGGCTGCTTTGGTTCTTCATTTTGGGGTATAAGAATGTTCAAAACAGACATAATTTTAGGATGTTTCTATGGAACACGTGTTGCCGATTTTTTTTTTTTTAATAATAATACATAGCCCAATTTTGTTGATCTGTCATGTACAGGTAGATGTTAGATGTTTACACTTTCTTCAAAACATTGCAGAGGTCTGCTCAACCAGATAGGCAAGACATTTTTTTAAAAAAATGTGGAATCTAACATAAAAGGGATTATAGGACAGCTGAAAGTAGAAGAGGAAGCTGAGGAGAAGGAGCAAATGTTGAGCCAGTACATGCACAAGAAGCATTTCTATCTCATGTAATTGAGTACCTCTTGTTTGCAACTCTACCATGCTGCAAAGGGAAGGAGATAAAGTTCAGCAATAGTTTCAAGCCCTGTCATCATTTAAGGAAGCTAGTTTAATAGGCTCAAAATACATTTCCTGAATTTACAAACTCCCCCTTACTTCCAAACAAAGTCTGGCTACGTGAGAAGTCTGTTACAGTCTCAGATTATTGCTTGAATTCTCATAAAATCTGTCTTTATTCTCCTTTCCCCACAGAGATGATATTCACATTCTACATTCTTGAACTTCAGCTGTTCTACATGAGCATAGATCAGGAGCTGCGTGAGGAGAATCGTCTAGCTTTGAATTGCAATGCTGAGAAGTAATAGCAAAAAGTACAAAGGAATGAACTTTAGCTATTCTTTTAAGAATTCAGGGGACAGAGGGTGAGTATTCCCTAACTCAAGGCAAGGCAATAAAGAAACAAATTAGCAAACACAGTAGCTGGGGGAAAAATAAATACGTCCAGTAAGTCAGACACAGTGCATATGTGGCTGATAATTTAACACCACAAAAAGGGATTACAAATCTGCAGTGGTGCAGTGAAACACTAAATTCTGAAGAGATTTAGTGCAGGCAACACCAGGTAGCTTTAACAGTTGACAAAAGATAACAACGAAAATGGACAAATAGTGTCACAGATTTCATAATAAGACATAAGGCCATATGGAATTTTAACATGTAGATACTGCATCACTCTTAGCATTGGTTTAATCTCTACCATCTCAAGCAGTAGTTTGGCTGGCAGACAGAAAAAAAGTTTTATTAAGGACAGGCTATCTCAAAAAAAAAAGAAAAAAATTTAAAGTTAGCTTTAACTATTTGAAAAATCAATTCATGTACCTAGATTCATACTTTGAAGAAATATAAATCCCTAACCTAATCTATTACAAACTAGGGTAAGAAATAAATCAAGTGTTTTTGATAGTTTCCTCAACCACTTTAATGTCAATCTCTGTTGAAGAGTTGGATTATTATCGAAATGTGAATCTCACACAGATTAATATTTTATATTACCAGGAGTAGCATCTCAGGCTAGGACTAAGACAAATGGCCTAAAACTAAAATCATAAGGTGTCCTACAAATTATTAGCTATTGCTAACCTGGTTTCATTAAGTACTTCTGCCCTTTTTCCATTAAAATTACAGATCTGAAATACCATTTTCCATTCTATCATGGGAAAAAAAAAATAACACAAAAAAAAACCAAACAAAAAAACCCCACCTATTAAAACTGATTTGGTAAATCAAGTAATGGCAGCAAACAGACACAGTACTGACATATATCACAGATGATAATGATTTGAGTAATATTTACCAAATAACATAACAAAAAAAAAGTTTGTTGATGAAAGGGCACATATATATATTTTCCATCCAGAGTTCCTGTAATACTGACTGAATTTTCTTAGATGTTTCAAATGACAGTTTTTTTAATTCAGACATGTTCTCTTACCTGCCTAATCTTTGTCAATGAAAACAAACAAGAAAACCAACCTCCCAGATTTTAACACACTGGCAATAAAGCTTTGTAAGAACAAAGTTATTTAAATGGCATTATCTGCTATTTGTCTTATTCTATATTGCCATTTTTTCCCCACTGAGTGCTAATAAGTGCTTGCTGTTGAAGAGGTTTACATTTAACATCTGTCACTTGTATCCAGAAGTAGCACCTACAGGGAACTGTCAAATAGATTGTTATTCTCCTCTGTAGCACCAGCAAATCTGTCTCACATCATTTACATACAGATAGTTATAGGCATTCATCATTTCATTATGCTGACTGCCTCACTATTCTAATGTATAATGTCTCTTTAATGAGCCTCAAAAAATACAATATTCCTTGATTTATGACTGCTTAACTGAAAAATTATACAGGTTGACAAAAACTCATCATAAAGCATTTTTTGTGTTCCCACTACCTTGCACTTTAAATTTAACAATGACTCTTGAGCTAATCTCAAGATTTGCTTCTTTGACAAAAGAAATTATCAAATTTTAACACACTAGACTTCACAGTGACTGCTGTTTCAATAAATATACTTTCACTTCAATGAGAGAGCAGTACAGAATTTGACAAATTAAAATCGAACAGTTTTTGTCAAAGAAATAAATGTATTGGACAATTTGTTTCAATATTATTATATGTCAATTACTGTATACTTCCTAACTTATCATGTGGAATACTGCTGCACGCGTCATGCACAAGCGACTCATAAATGAGCCAATTTACATGTTCAAGTAAATTGAACTATGCTTTATTGTATGCACTTCAATTATTTCATACACAAATGGTTACCACTGCAAAACAGCTCTGCCATTAAAAGCATGCTGAAATAATACAAACATACCTAAAACCAAACAGAAAGCTGAGAACAAGAGGCAAATGCTTCATTGACTTGACTTCACTCAGGCATATGGAGTCAGTTCTTCCAGCTACAACTCCATGTGCTTAGAAATAATACCAGCATTCCACTGGTGGCATTGGGTTTTGACTATCTGAGCTGAAAAGGTTTGCAGACAGCACTCATCATAGCTATTAGAAGCAAGGATTTTCACTAAGCATGAGAAAACATACAAAACATACTTTGTTTCTGACAAATTTACAAACTGTAGTTGAATGCTTTTAGTATGTAAGAAAGCATTAGGCTCTGTCTGAAGTTCCTCCCGTAACACAGATAACTAACACTTTACTCCCCTGTCCAATCCAGTTTGAACTTACACTGCAGTCAGTCAGTACATGACTCCCTCTCCTCCACTCAGCCATTCATTTCCATGTAAGTTTTAGAAACATAGTATTGAGAAATATCCCTTTCAAAATGCCACTCCTTCCAGAAGGTTCAAATGTAATGAGTGCAGATATGAACAAATGAGTACTAATACAATGTTATACTGCCTGAGCTCATATGCATCACTTCCTGTTTCCAAATCATGAAGCCAGGCTAAAAAGACTATCCATTCAATGCAGTAGAAATGTACAGAAATTTAAGCAACAGGTGGCAAGCTACAATCCCTAGAACCCCGCAAAAAGTCAACTTTAAGCAAAAAAACATATAAAACACAACACTACTGCATATTTAAGAACCTGTTCAGTAGATGCAGATATATTGTGATGACAGAAAATAAAGCACAGAAATTACACTGATATGTTTGACCCTGACAGCATTAAATGCTCAGTACAATAAAAATTCTCATTTTGTAATTTTGGACCCCTTTTTTAGTTTCTTTCCACTGAATATTCCAGTTAACAACACCTGAATTCCAATGATTCCAGGGAGTCAAACTTCTAAAGAATATAGGTATATTATTCCCTAATCAACACACTGTATTTTTATCATCTAGGAGAGTTTGCATGTCTACACATTTCAACCATATAAAATGACAGCCTATCAAATAAGCCAGTAATTTATTTTTTTTTTCCCAATTAATAAATCAGGAAACCTCCATGGTGTTATTTTGCATGTGAAATTTGTAACTCTGAATCCAGAAAACCAGTATGCCAACCCAAATACCTGTTATAAATAACTGAAGACCTAAATTTATACACCTGGATGAATATCTCAGAATAACCCATTCATTCCCAGAATAATAAGGAGGTTTATATCTCAGCTTGTAGTACCGTGATAAAATCCAAATTTAAAAAAATTATTCAATATTTACTAACCACAACAGGTTCTTAGGCTGTCATTCTGACCATCTCAGAACTACCTTTCTGTGTCCCCTGTTATTAACTGTGAGGCACATAACTGGGAACAACCATGGACAAGAAGTGTATGCTATGTCTGTTCGTGTTAATGTTGTAAAGCTGTGCTATCTAATAATACTAATTTAAAAATTGGAAGAGATTATGATGGGTTGTTAGTGACACAGAAAGACAGTGATAAGAACAAAGTACAGCTACCACTATAGCTCCTTCATGTTGCAACTATATCTTGCTTTTCTTGCCTTGTAACTTCATTGTTACACTTCCCACAGTGTACAGTTACCACTTCTGAAAACTGACTAAAAATGGCTGTGTCTCTTGATTTTCTTTTCTCAATCTGAATTTCAGAAAAGACAGTGGAGGAACATCTGTCAGAAGATGCTTTAAGTCTTTGCATTGTTCTTCCTTACATGTGCACATAAATATACGACAGTGTTTCTCTGGCAGAATACTAAATTAGCGCTTTTCCTTGTAGAGTACTGAATTACTCAGGAACCCAAGAAAATTTTATACAAAGTGTTTCACACTGATTGAGCCTACTTACAGGAAGGTGGTGCTGTAAGTGGATTCAATACTTCAATCAGTGCAGTCTGCACATCGGAAGAAAATCCAGAGTGTGTTTCGTTCCTGTGATTAATTTTCTGTCTTTCTGTAGATACACCTAGGAAATAACCAGTACTGAGTTAGTATAAATAAATACAGAAAATAACATAAAACAAATTCTTAGAAACAACAAATAAAAAATATGCTAAGTGATAATTTACTGCAAAGTCTGTATCATTATTCATCAATACCCAATTACCACATTACAAAAGACAAAAGTTTAGATTTTGTCTCCATTTAATCCTGTAGTACCCAAGTGATTCCAGAGTTCTTCAATCTCAAGGCTGGCAAGTACAGTCAAACACCTGTTGTCATTACACCTAAACAGCCATCTGGTGGCCTGAGAAACATAATGACCACCAAGGGAACTGGTCCAGCCTTCCAAAACAGCACAACCTGGTTTTCATTTAGCATGTAGAACAACTGTAGTATATAGAATACATGAAATAAATACTCATGCTTATTTTAACAGGAGAGTTAATTCATAATTTTTATTTGGTTTCAGCAGAAACAAGCAGCAGCTTCTACTCCTTCTGGTTGCTATTTACATACCTGGCAGAATTCTACAGAAAGTGACTTAAGAAGTGATAGGAATAAGGCATAAAAAGGGCCTGTTTACGTGTCTTTGTATTTATTACAGGAAGCAGGGTTCAGCTGTATCTTGCTTCACATCTAAACCAGTACTGACAAGTGCCAGTTCAATCTCTCTTTAAGTAGCTGAAATCAAAGCTGGACTATCCTCTGTCAGATAAGTAATCCACCTCAGGAGTTAATCATTCTTACTTTTTAAAGACCATTTTCTTCTCTCTTGCATATAGGCTTTGCTGCAAATTAAACCCTCACTACTTCTTGTCATATCTAAACCACAAACAGCAAACAGTTTATTCTGATCTCCTTTCACAACAATTTTATATATATATACCTATCCTCATCCTTCTCATTTTCTAGGTTAAATAAACTTGATTCTAAGTTTTCTTTCAACATCTTTAAAAATTTCATGAACTATCAATAACTAGGTATGTTGTATTGTTTGTCTTTTTTGAAAACAGATACCTTGAGCCTACAAGTTGTTTCACTGGACCATTATACGTTGCTTTCCTAAAGATCTGTGGAGAAGGAGCTGTAGTGGATCTTGTTCTAGCAGTTTCAGATATTCTGTCCCTTGTGCCTCTGCCACAGACTATCAACCCAGTAAACTGGTAGGCAGAAATTAGTAGGCTATGCCTCAAATTCATAAAAGATGATAGAGGAATGAAATGTTTTCAGATTTGTCAAAGGACATCTGCCAGGCATTTTAACGCTTTTTGAGCTCTGCTACTGCTGATATGAAGGGAGGGCAAACACTTGTGTAAGAAAACATAACGTCTGGAATCAGAAACAGATGTAACAGCATGGCATGGTGAATATACTGTCCCCATATTCTTTCCTGAAGCATTAGAGAGGAATCCCCATCTTATATTTGTGTACTTAACTACTACTTAGTGCCCATGCTTGTTTTTACCAAACTGTATGTCTATTATTTTCTTTTCTTTCTGCAATTTATTGTGATTATTTTGAACTTTAGTCCTGTCTTCTTGCTACTCTATTACCGAAACTAGTGACAAAGTTATGGAATAACCTTAAACCCAATACAGTCTCCTCCACCTAAGCCCCAGTTACTGGGGAAGAGTGACTTTGAATGAATAAAAACCTTTTTTTCCTTCCCCCAAAACTTGTATGCTAAATTTAGACCAGTCTTATCTAGACTACATTTCCTTAGCTCGCTTAAGAGAATGCCATATGAGATTATCAAAACTGCAGTTTACTAAAATCAAGTTATATTGTATCTCTTCTACCCCTTAAGGCTTACTGCAATATTTTTTAAGGGAAATGGTAGGTCAGACTTGCTCCCTACAAATCTGTACTAGCTGCTCGTTCTCACCATCTCTTATAGATGCTTAGAAGGAACAGTTTGGTAATTTAATCCCTCATGGAAATTCAGTTAAGAGAACTGTCTACAATTCTTTGGATATTTCTTCAGGTCTGCCAGCCCCTTTCTGAGCTTTTGAAATTTCACCATCCTTACGGTCTCAAATACGTTGTTACTATCACATAGGGATTTTTTTATTATTATTTCCATGCATGCAGATGAATTTAAGACCACTTGGAGCAAATGTCTCATTTCCCCATGTTCACCTGCACCAACTCACAGGGGAGGTAAGAGGCAGGTCTCAGTTAACCATGTGTGTACACATGTGTGTGCGAAGACCTCCCTCATAGCCTATCCCTCACTTGATCCTCCTAACAAACTAAACTTGATAGCAAGTGCTATGTTTGGTGTTCCTTTACCCTGTCACAGAAACTGGTGAAAGATGTTGGCACTGATCAGGCTACCTCCCGTATAAATCAATGAACTACATGTTCATAGTGACAAATTATTTTATATGCCTTTGCCGCCTGTATTTTTTCAGCTTCTCTGCTACTTTAGCTCAGTTTTGATCCTCTTTTTCCTTCTCAAAACTTATTCCTCTCTGGTCTATCAACTTAGTTTCCTTTAATATTTACATGAAATTCAGGACTACAGCTTTCCACAAAATTTAGTATGTACTATATACTTCTACAGGATTATGAGCAAAATTATAGTTCACTGCATAAGGAAAGTTTAACAGAAGACAAGTCTAAAACAAATTCACTTAAGTCCATCTTCTCACCCTTGCCCCCCCCCCCTCCCCAGCCCTGCACACAGTCTTCTGCTTAAACAAGGCCTTGGGATAGTCATCTCTTTGGCATATAAAACCTATGAGAAATAACAGCTATCCCTGGCAAGAAGACTATGTTAACATCTGTATCTCATTTTAAGTACTTGATTATTTTTTTTCATAAGACTTTCTCTAGCTTCTCTACTTTTTAATACCCCATCCTTAACACATAAATTGACCTAAGAAAAGCAGTTCAGCCCTATATTCTACTACATCCATGATAATAGTATCCCAGATAAGGAATATCTATAAAAATAGTGTCAGAAAATTATCTGTTCATTCTGGTGTCCTTTTTTGCTTTATTTTTCTTATCTTCCAGCAGCACATGCCTGGGCTTCTACCCAACATCCCTCAGAAACCTCACAGATAAATAAAATAAAATAAAATAAAAACTAAGAAACTACCCCCCATAAAAAAACACAAAACCAGCCCAAAAAACACAACCCCTTTTCCCTTACCAAGGTTGGGCTTTTTTAAACTCTCCTTTATTGCTCTTTCCATGACAAAATTATAATCTGCCTAGAAACCTTTACCATTTCCTAAAACACTTCCAGTGAGAAAGCTGAAGACTCATCTCTCACATGGGCTGAATTTTGCTGCTTGGCTTCCCGCAGCTTGCCTACGCTTCCTACTGACAGCGGTGGCTGGCTCCATGCAGGCCCTCTTATGCACAATTTATGCCAAACCACGGGCTGCTCTCTCTTAAACCATGCAGTTTAAAGTTGAGTAAAAGTCTTTAAAAGATAAGAAGAACAGTACAAGGGCTTACAAAACACTTCTGAAAATATCCCTACTTCCTGAGAGCTCCCTACACCTCAGAAAGAAAGAAAAAAAGGAAGCGCACCAAGAGTAGTCAATACTCCCAGTCTCAGCAGCACTCACTGCGAGACGCCTAACTCTACGTGCAAGGCAACCTGGCCAAGGCTTCTTCACAGCACTCACTGTGGGCC
>NW_020799098.1:36829936-36842363 GCF_003259725.1 Athene cunicularia
TCTTTCCTGAACCATGTGCTGGGAGGAAGACGGCGGCTGCTGTCCCGCCTGGGGCTGCCCACCTCCCACTGATATTTTTGGTGGGCTCCTGGTCCTGCCAGAAGCAGCAGGGCCGGGGTCCTTGAGGAGGGCCCTGCTGAGGGGGCACTGCCAGCGTGGCATGGCCGTTAGCAAGGCAGTTGGCGGGGTGAGACAGGGCAGGTCGGCTCTGTGTCTGCACCTGCCAGGAGCAGCTGTGGATCCTGGCATGGAAGGGGCAGGCACATACACAGCAGCTGGCAGGAATGCAGGAGTCAGGATCATGGAAGCCCTGGCAAGGCTGCATGGAGCTGCACACCAGCAGCAATGAGGCAGCTCAGGGAGACTGTTACCACTGCTCTGTGGGGCAGGGGGCTTAGTGACAAGCAATGGACAAAAAGCTGAGGTACTCCATGCCATCTTTCCCCTTGATTTTCACTGGTAAGGCTTCTCCTCAAGAATCTCAGGTCCCTGAGCCTCCTAAGAGAGTCTGTGGGCATGAAGAGGAAAAAGAAGTGGATCCCTTAACCCATCTGGACATATGCAGGCTCATCGTGCCAGGTGGCAGGCATCCCCAGAGATGTTCATGGAGCTGGAAAATGTCAATATGAAGCTGCTGCCTATCTTTTTGAAATGCTTGTGATGACTTGAAGGCAGTCACCATCACACTCCTCAAGACAAACAAAAAGCAGGATCCAGGGAACTACAGGCTGGTCAACCTTACCTCTGTCCCCGGAAAAGTTGTGGACCAGATATTCTTAGAAGCTATTTCTTGCATGAGCAGATTACATCTGACCAACCTTGTTGCTCTCTGTGGCAGGGTGACTGAAGTTGTGGGGAAGGCAGTGAATGTCTTCATTTTAGCAAGGCCTTTGGTGCAGTTTCCCATACCCTCCTTATCATGAAATGGGTGAGAAACAGGTTGGACAAGTGGATTAAAAGGTGGATGGAAAATTGGCTGGACTGCCAAGGCTCAGAGACTTGTGATGAGTGGCACAAAGCCCAGGTGGCAGTCAGTAGTTTAATATCTTTATTAACAACCTGGATGACAGAGAGCACTTTTAGAAAACCTGCAGATGACACTGAATTGGAGATGGCAGTCAATACACTGGATGGCAGGGCTGTTAGTTAGAGGGACCTGAACAGGTCAGAGAAATGGGCTGACCAGAAGCTCATGACGTGCAACAAGACTAAGTGCAAGGCCTTGCTTGCATCTGAGATGGAAACACCCCATGCAGCAAAGGAGGGCAGGCTGGGGGCCAACTGTCTGGCAAGCACCTCTGCAAAAAAAAGCCCTAGTTGAACATAAGCCAGGATTTGTGCTTGTGCAGCATAGGACAACTGCAGGCAAGTATGTTTTACTAAGTGTAGGCAGCATAGCCAGAAAAGTGATCCTTCCTCTCTGGTTGGCATTTGTAAGACACATCTGGATTACTGTACCCAATTTTGGAGTCCCTAGTACATGAAAGATATCAACATACTGTGTGACTCCAGCAAAAGGCCAACAAGATGGTCAGGGGCCTGGAAAGCATGGTGTACAAGGAGAGTCTGAGAGAACTGGGCCTGTTCAGCTTAGAGAAGAGAAAGCTAAGGGGAGACCTTATTGCTATATGCAACTACTTCATCAGAAGAGATGGAGAAGATGACACCAGACTCCTATCAGAGGTGCACAATGATAGGACAAGAGGTAACCAACACAAATGGAAACATGAGAAATTTCAATTAGATACTTGGGGAGGGTGGTAGTGTGTAGAGTTACCATGAATGTGGCTAAATACAGCAACAGGTTGCTCACAGAGTTGAAGGAATTCATTCTGGGGATATTCAAGACTTGATACAGCCACAACCATTCTGATGTCACTATACTTGTTTGGGTAGGATGCTGGACTAGATGGCTTCTGGATGTCCGTTCTGATCTAAATAATAATCCTCTGATAAAACCTAACTTATAGTGAGTGTTTACTGATTTTTTGCCATTTTAAAAAAATGATAAAAAATAAATTATATAACATGGCTCTTTATCATATATTTAAAATATATGGAAAGCTAAATTCCTTTTCAAATAGTTGCTACCTGAAATAGACACAGGCAGGGTATGGATGAATGGTGGTTTACAAAAAGCAGATGCAAAGTACAAGAAACTTTGTGTCATTTAAAGTTTGAGAATGATGGCTAAATATCGCCTAGTACAATGTTAAAAAAACTGTGCTTAGATTTCTTAGAAATATCTATTTTGATGTTTTCTCACATTTTCTTCAATTATTTTCCATGCAGATTAAGGCAACCTTCAGATGCATTCTGTTTGGTTACGGATGTATCATTTGCAGTGTAAGTAACATATATTCAAAATTTTATATAAATGAGATTATCGTATTTTTATTGCTATCATTTTTTGCCTTTTAAAATATGGAAGACATGATTTAATATTCTACAAGTGTAAATACAGGTCTCTTGTACAGCATATGTTATAGAAAACATGGCTTCTTATAGAAAAATTATGTACAATTACTATCTTAAAAATATGAAGCTCATTTCCAATAAGATCTCTGAGAAAATGACTGTGAAGAAGCATGAAACTGAAAAAAGGTCATCTTAAAATGAAAAGTAGTGTGTAAGCTTGCTGTTTGAAAATATCAAATTACTTGATGAAGAATCTAATCATAAGTCTTTACTGCGACATAACTAAATGTCACACTTTCTGAAAACATGGCTTTGATAGCATGTTTTATAAACCTGACTCAGAAATTACCAAAAGGAAGAAAGAAATTGCACCAGATTTGATATTTATATTATTAATGTGTTATACATGGTCTGTGGAAGCCTACATACCTCATACTTGGAAACTATGAAAATATTATACAGTTAATTATTTAAATAATATATATGTTGTAATGAATCCATAAAGAGTTCATGATGCAATTCATGCTGCCTAGGAAGCGAGTTAGAGCAATATCAATTTAATCAATATCTTATTACAAGCATGGTATGAGAAAAGAACATGGAAAAAACCTTGCTACTCAACACACAGAGAAGTTTGAACAATACTTATTTGTAAACACTTAAGAGCTTACTAAAGTTAAAAATGTTTCTCTAAATTCATTTCTTTTTTATTAAAAAAGGGAGAAAAGATTCAAGCCATTTCCCTTCTAAACTGTAGTTTTTTAATAAAATCACGATGTGACTGAATGAACTCAGAATAGTTCGTCTGCTGCGGACAACATATTTCAAGTACAGTGCTCTTGGCTGGTTTTTAGCTACTGAACCTATGAGGTGCATTAAAATGAAATTAATTTTTTTTTTTTTTTAGAAGTGAAGTTCTTGATTATTGGAAGTCGCAAAGAACAACACAGAAAACAGACTTAAAATACACTTGAATCTAACAGCATCTTCAAATTCTGAAATAAGACTTTGCTTTAACTTTAAAATTTGGTCTCATTTTTATCATGCATAGTCTTAAACATTCAAGAAATTCAAGGAGCTCTGGCAGGATAAAATATGCCTTAATATATAGGAAAAAAAAGGTACTGAAAATGACTACAACAAAGGATTTATTATTTTAGGTACAAATATCTATAAAGACTGGCTAAATTTGTAGCTTTCATGTTTTAATGTTCATTATATTGTGTCACTGAATGTGATTTATACTTTCAACATACTTATTCTATCTGAATGGCACAACCACTTTAATACAGTAATACTGTGTTTCACTAACTTTCTTTTCCACTAAAGATTTTTGGGTGAATTGTAGCCAAGATACCAAATACAAACATCCTGATCTCAACAAGAGCTACAATTATTTTATCTATATTACCCAAGACCTTTAAATACGAGCAACAGCACATCATGATTTGGTCCACAAAGAGTGACAGACCACCATTTATGATTTGACAGGATGTCACTGTAGTAGGTATGCTGACTATTTAATGTCTCTAGAAAGTCTCTTATGGCCTTCACTAACTTATAAAATTAACTTTCATTGTCCTTTTGCATGAGTACTGATGACCAAATGTAATCTTATTACAAGAGCAAAAATGTCTGATGATAGTTTCTTCAGTAAAACATTTTTCTTCAGTTATTTAATTTATAAAGTTTAATCTTGTATGAATTATATTCAGTGCTTCAAAGCACACTGTAACCTTTCAGTATTTCAATGGTCCTCCTTTGGTGTACTGTAAAAACCCTCAGAACTGACATATCGTCAAACTGTCAAGAATCTACTTGATGCATGTCAAAGCCTTGCTATTCAGAACTAGGGAACCTAGACACCTGAGCAGTAAAAAAACATAGTAAATTTTCACTCTGTATCTTCACTATGATGTATCCATGTATGACTACCTCAGCAAAGTAGTAACAGCTCTTGGCAAACAGCATTCATCTGGGCTGAAAAGCTGTCAGCAGCAATATGGTAGATGTCAATTAGAATAAAGTATGGGATGCAAACACATTTGCCAATTACATGCATTAGACCTCATAATGACTGATATCACAAATGTAGTTTGATGATAAATTATCTTAAGGACAGTAATTATATTTTTCCATCAGTTGAATGTACCCATTTTAAAGGTACAAAATGAGATCCACAGAAATCGTCTCCCTTTAGACAAGGGAAAAACCAGGAATGTCAGGGAAGGGGAAGGGAGGAAGGGTGTTGCTTGCTGCTTGTTTTTTTTTCCAGATATAGCCAGATTGGATTACAAGAAAAATAAATATTATTCAATTCGTTTATTATATACTATTTGCAAGGAAAATATGTGTGTGTGTATTGGGTCTGGCTGAGCTGGAACTGGTTTCCCCTATAGCAGCCCTCACGGTGCTGTGTTTGATGTTGGGAGCTGGCAGGGTGTTGATAGCACCCTGGGGTTGTGGCTACTGCTGAGCAGGGCTTACACAGCACCAAGGCTCTTTCCGACATTTCCCCCAGTGGGACGGGGAGGGGACACAACCAGGACGGCTGACCCAAACTGACCAAAGGGATATTCCAGACCATGTGACGTCTGCTCAGTATAAAGCTGGGAGAAAGGAGGAAGGGCATGGGGTCACCCTTGGTCCTCCGAGGCAACCACTACGCATATTGGAGCCCCCTGCTTCCGGAGAAGCCCTGACAGCGCCTCTTCATGGAAAGTAGAGAATAAATCTGGGTTTTTTTGCTTCCACACATGGACCTTTGCTTCACTTTGCTTATATTAAAACTGCTTTTGTTTTACCCACAAGGGTTGTTTTGTTTTTTTTTTCCTATTTTCGTTCCCCTCTTTGCCCTGTTGAGAAAAAAGGGAAGGGGGTTGGGGCGGCAAGTGATAGAGTGACATGGTGGGTACACGGCATTTAGCCAAGGTCAAACCACCACAGTGTGGAATCAAGTACCCTGATGATCTTAAAAGACAATTTTGAAGACTGTTGAAGAGATTATGGCAATTTAAATTGGAGAATAAAAAGTATTCTAAAATAGGGATTACCAAAATGGCTCCATTTGGTTCCAGATTACCAAATGTGGCTCCAAATAGGAAAATAAGGACTAGATCATTTAAGAAGAGGAATTGTAAGTCTAAGAAGAAATAAGAACAGTGAGATAGAGATAGAGACAGTGACAGGTGCATACAAAGCTACCTGGCAGTGTATCCATTACTGGAAATTTTTAGAACAAGATTTAGATCAAGATATGGATGATCCTTATGGGTCCCTTCCAACTTGAGATACTCTGATTCTATGATTTAATATGTTCTTAAATGTTCATGTTCGAATGTTAATATTAACACCTTATTCAAAAAGAACTCAGAAAGATTCTATAGCCTGTGTTAACTAGATGTTCCGACATACTTTTTGGTCTAAATGTCAATATTTCTGGGGTGTTTTTAAATTAAGAGTAGAATACAATAAAATTACAGAAGGGTGTGAAAAGGTTTCTGTCATTACTGTAAGAAGCATGAAGCTTGAAACAAGGACAAAACATATACTTCCTGCCCTTCAGTCAACAGAACTGACACTGCAAATGAGAAAGATATACTGGTCACAAGGAAGCAAAACTGTAAGAATTTTAAAGAAATTATTCTTTCCACACAGAATCATAGAATGGTTTTGTTGGAAGGGACCTTAAAGATCATCTAGTTTCAACCCCCCTGCCATGGGCAGGGACACCTTCCACTAGACCAGGTTGTTCAAAGCCCCGTCCAACCTGGCCTTGAACACTGCCAGGGAGGGGGCAGCCACAGCTTCTCTGAGAAACCTGTTCCAGTGTCTCACCACACTCAGTGAAGAATTCCTTCCTCACATCTAATCTAAATCTACCCTCTTTCAGTTTAAAACCATTACCCCTCATCCTATCCCTACACTCCGCGGTAAAGAGTCCCTCCCCACCTTTCCTGTAGCCCCCTTTAAGTACTGGAAGGCTGCTATAAGGTGTCCCTGAAGCCTTCTCTTCTCCAGGCTGAACAACCCCAACTCTCTCAGCCTGTCCTCATAGGAGAGGTGCTCCAGCACCCTGATAAATCTCGAGGCCCTCCTCTGGACCCACTTGAACAGATCCATGTCCTTCTCATGTTGGGGGCCCCAGAGCTGGACACAGCACTGCAGGAGGTCTCATGAGAGCAGAATGGAGGGGGAGAATCACCTCCCTTGACCTGCTGGCCACACTTCTCTTGATGCAGCTCATAGTCAGTTTTTCATTCACCAGTACCCCCAAATCCTTCTCCATAGGGCTGCTCTCAATACACTTATCCCCCAACCTATATTGATACTGGAGGTTGTCCCAACCCATGTGATAGGACCTTGCACTTGGCCTTATTGATCTTCATGAGGTTTGCACGGTCCCACCTCTCAAGCCTGTCCAGGCCCCTTTGTATGACATCCCTTCCCTCCAAGTTGTCGACCACACCACACAGCTTGGTGTCAGTGGCAAACTTGCTGAGGCTGCACTCCATCACACTGTCCATGTTGCTGACAAAGATGTTAAACAGCAATGGTCCCAAACACTGAGCCCTGAGGAACACCATACTCTTTATGAATAAAGGGGGTAAGCAACTGATTTTCACACTCAGATCTTCTATCTTTTCATTAATCTGAATATGCCCCAAAATTTCAAAAATTTCTGGCTTCTACTGACAGCAAAATATACTCTTGGACAAAGTGTGAAAGCATGTAGGCAGAAAAGGCAAAGTAAGGGATCAGGATTATAGCATAGAAACAAAGCATGAAGGGTCATTTGGGTCACTTATCTTCACACATCCTTCTCATAAACTTTCTTTGGGAATGCCTTTGACAAGGCATTCCCTACTGTGTGGTTGGAGCAAATTAGCTGCATCCTCCTTTTACATGGTTTTGGTATCTTGAGGATCAGGACTTCTACAGCTGAATCAACAGCTGCCTTCCATAACTACCTTTCTCTCTCACACACACATATCCAGACATGCATACACAGGATAGACGGGACAGCAGTGGCAACATCTAGCAATCACACAGAGCAACAGAGGCATCAACGGACAAGCAGAGATTGCCACTGTTGGAAATACAGTGGGACACTGCTTCCAAAATTACAGGTACCACTGAGTGTAGAGATGGGTATAAAGTGTGAGCCAACCACACCAGAAGTTAGGTAGGAGCAGTTCAAAGGTAGGTGAATGTCATTTGAAGATATGGCAAAAATATTTTGTTAGGACCTTGTTTAAAGAATGACTTTTCTCTCCAGGCTAAACCAAGAATTAGCCAAGCAGTGAACTCACTGAGAGTATTCATTCTTCATGCCGCTCCAAAACAGGATCCCAGAATTGAGTGCAAACTGGGAGACAGGTTGGTTGGTATTTGGATCATCAAATGTGCTAAGACCACAGGGAGAAAGAGGAACTGTAACTGAATTGTAACTCAAGTTCTACATCTGTTTGCTTTCAGTGGTCCATCAGAGAAGACATACATCAGGATTTTGTCCTGGTCCTCTGAACTCATAGCTCAGCTACACCTCATACACAGCTCATCCTGGTTGGCCGAATATCCCCGGTTAAAACTTAATAAGATGATTCAGACAGATGTTGGCTTTATAAACATACAGCACTGATTTAGTTATAACTGATGAGAGGTCTGGTTAGCCACAATTCAACCTACATAAAAAACATCTTTTTACAAAGAGAGCCATTGTAAGCCATGCAACAGCATTTTAGTAAAGGTGCAGTTATGGCATACACAGACAGCCGGTAAACAAGGCATTTTTAAGGATAATGTGCTAAAGTTATGTAGTTCTTTATGAACAATTTGTCAAAGATGGCAGGAACGTGACCTTTGCAATTGGATATATGGGTACACACACACATACACACCAAACACAGACTTTTGAGTATGGCAATGATAACCACTGCCACAACAAGTGAAATCCAGCAGGCACAAAAATCAATTCCCAAGAAAAAAATAGGGGTTAATTATTTCACTGATTAACTGTATTCATACAAAATATAAATAACTGCCTTTAAAACACCAGAAAAATATTTTTTAAAAAAATATTCCTATATACAACAAAAAGGGAGTGGATCAAAATTTGAAGTTAGGCCTAAAATTCCTAAATAAGTGGTTAAACACAGATGAGGCAGGGAGTGTGCATATATTATAATGCATGTATTAACACCATTAGTAATCTATGAATAAGTGTAACTTGAGATGGTGCCTTTAAAAGACATGTAAGTTTAGGACACTTAAAATAGGTGCCTCAAGCTTTCACAGTGTGGCTAGACCTCATTGTACCTTTCTACCTGCTCTTCATTTATTAGCATATTCTGATCAAACTGTTTTAACAGTGGGGAAAGTCTTGCATCAGAACAAATAAAATTCTACAGCTGAATAACTAATGAGTTACCAAAAATACTTAGGTAGTTAAAAAAGTAGTTAGAAAGAATTAGAAAAAGGTTTCACTTTGTTTTAATAGCTACTAGATCTGTGTTAGTTAATTAAGCAGAAGTAGTGACAAACAAGAATAAATTGGAGGTCACTGTTCAGAAAAAAATAACCAAAATAAACATACTGACCAAACTTTTGGGATTCACACATTTGAAAAAAATCCAAATGAAAGAGTAAATATCACATAGCAGAGTTAGTGTACATACATGAAAAAGCTTAAGTCAATTTTGCCATACTGTAAGGAAATAACGTTTCAGAAATAACAGTTCCACAGAGCTTCTGTCTTTATTCCCATTTTTCTAGACTATTTTATCCCACACAAGACTTGGCCCCTTGCTTCCTCTATCTTCAGCATCACCTTGTTGATACTTAACTTTTAACTGATGTTCAAACTTAAATCAAGCTTTTCTACATTTTTAGAAGATATCTAGATAGAACTGTGTTTAGGTAAACAGAAAGATGTTGCATTAGCTCTTTTGCTACTTCAGCCTTAATCAATTGAACAGTCTCTGCAGTTTCCTTAGTACTTTTGGAATTGGGTGACCAGGAATGTACATGTTATTCCATACCTGGAATACATAGTTGATGACATTTTCCATTTTTCCGTGAGCCAGAAGTTTTTATTTACCTGACTACCATGACCTTAAATATTAAATTACTATTGCCAGAACTCTATTCACAAAGAATATGATACCTTCCTAAGAGTAAATACCTTTAAAACCTCTTATTTTTCCCTCAGTTTAATTACTGTCTTCACTTCTTTTTTTTTTTTATTTTCAACTGCCATTTTATCACACATTCACTTGCAATCATCAGATCCTTCTGAAATGCATTTTTCAGTTTTTCTACATCAATACAAGCTAAATACCAAGTAAATCACAATTACTAAATTGATTTCTAATTTTAACAAATGTAATGTGCAATATATGAATCATATGTTAATTCACAATATCAGTTGTTTTCCTAAGTTTTCCTAAACTTTGACGTAACTTCATTTCTAGACTAATATCAAACTTGTGAATTAAGAAAAAAAAATTATTTATTGGAGGAAAGTAGTCTCATGAAGGCTGGAAAAATACCTTTTCTCAACTTCCCTTTGGCAGTAATGGTTAGTTTTTGAATCCAACTCATCAAGACATTCTATTATTCTTAACAAGGAGAGTAAGAGAAAATAACAACTTCCTCCTCATGCTGTGGAAAGACTGGAGAAGTCTTAACATATCCCTGCACCCTGTTATGCTGATCTAGGCCTGTCAAAAGAACAGTGATTCCCTGTTCTGTTTCCAGGTCCTACCAAATTTATATTCATACATTTTTAATACGGATAGCAGGACAATTCTGCCTCTCACCTTTCCATCTTCCAAGAGTAGCTGTAAGGCAGCTGATGATGGCCATTCCCTTGACAGACAAGTAAGTCACACAACTAAAGGGGATTTTCCTAAACATTGTTCAACTTAGAAAGTAGTCAAGGTTGCTATCAATGCCACCTGACATTAAAAAAAAAAAAAAAAAAAAAAAAGTGAGATTTTATGGACCACTACATTAAAACAATGTAGAATGGTTCAATACTACTGCAGCTGTTGTGAGAGTGAAATCCAGACACATTTTCTTTAAACTTAAAAGGAGAAGTAAGACTAGAGAGGAAGATGAAAGCAAATGAGTTAGCAGCCTTCCCCCATTCAACTAACATATAAATAGGTGGGTCTATAGCCATCTGAATATAAAATCCTTTGTCCCAACTCTATTTAAAATGCATCATTAATTAATTCAATCACACTTTATCATTCACAACATGAACTTTATGTGAACTGTTTCCCACTGATTTCTCTATTCTGCATCAAAGAATCCATCAATAATAATCTAACAGATTCTCTTCTAGTTATTGTTTTTATTAAAACACAAAAGTGTTTTTTTATTAAAACACAAGACACAGTTTTGGCCAAGTGCTGTGTTGTACTGAAATGACCTCTTTGAGCTCTCTTGAATAAACTGAATATAGAGAATGAAGTAGAGACAGAATATATCTGATGTTCCTGAGTGATAAATAAATATTTCAAATGCACATACTACCAAATTTTATCTAGCTTGAAAATTATCAAGCAGACCAGTGTTTTGGTGGTTTTCACATGACTATTTGGCTAGATATCTATCTTAATGTTAATAGCTCAGTGTACACACATAAAGCTTTGGTAAAACACGGTTGAAATACACCAAACTAAAATTGTGACAAGTAAGAAGGATAATAATGTATTGGTGAGAATGGAAAGGAGACAGTTATTATCCTCCCCCAAAATTTATAATTCAATTGCTGGAGCAGGGCAGGACACACACAAAACCCACAGATGATGAAAATTAAAAACTTTTGATTAGGAGGTGTTATGGTGAGAAGGGAAAAACTAAAGAAAGGCTGGTTAATGGAATGTGGGTATCACCTGCACATGATTCGGACACCCATGTTAGCTCCACAACTGGAAGAAAAATACTCTTACAAGTTTACTCATGTTTTAATACTCAGCAAAATCTGTTTAAGCTAATAAAACCTGTTGTGCCTGAATTGTATTATATAGCCAAACTGATGTATCTGTGGAACACTTTATCTTACCACATGAGTTCTATCACATCAGGCATTATTAACTCATGGACATTTGGCTCTTAATCTGTTTTAGACTCCAGAATCACATATACCACAGTATGTGGGTGAGGAAATTCATTTTAGCCACTCTGATAACTCCTTTATCATTCTTTTTCAAAATGCCATTAAGATATAGTCTGCTGATGGCTATAAAAATGAGAAATCTGAAAATGACTGTATGTGTTATGTCTTGAAGCTATACTAAAATTCATTAAAATTATCCAATAAAGTATGGAGTTAATCATTAGTTTCAGGTGTGATATATTAGTGCAATGCTCTGTCATAATAAGAATCTTTGTTCTTTTTAAAATCTATCCCTATGAAATTTTTACATTAGCTGCAAAATTGGTTGTCTCATTGACAGGTAGAGTCTTCTTTAAGGACAGGAAATTTTTGCCTTTAAAATATATTTGCCTAACCAGGATTCTGCAGGGAACATATGTACACTGGGCTATATATAGCCCCAAGGAAACTGAGTAAGCACAATCAACCTAAGTTCAAAATAAATATATTTTGGCAATTAATATTTAGACTATGAGAAAATCTGTATCTTTACTTAAGATATTACAGTCTTGCCTAAAATGTTATTGTTGAGTCACAAGCTTATGCTCTTTGTATTAATATCTTGACTTTAATATGAGAAGGAATACATATATGTAAACAGTAGAAAGAAAACAGAAATCACAAACTGAATTGATCTGCAAGTAACACTCTGAAATAACTGAGTCCTATACGTATCTTTTTATGTTGTCATTGTCACTGTCTAAGAAGTAGATGTCTCCAAGTTCAATTAATTCTACATTACAGAATCAACTGGCTCGTACACAGGAAGTCTGCAAGAACCCTGACTGGGGAAATACTTCAGCAGAAACTTTTTCAAAGTAACTGAATGTTGGGGCTGTCTCT
>NW_020799098.1:36842413-36884975 GCF_003259725.1 Athene cunicularia
GGGGGGGGGGGGGAAATAAGAGAAAGACTTAGTACCAGAAAACTGAACCTTCACTGTGAGAGGAAAAAGAAATAGTCCAATAGACCTAAATGTTACAATCTGTATTTATTAACATGGATCCCAAGTGCCCTAGCACTAAAATCTTAAAGCATGTCATCTGTTGCTCCACAGAAGTCAGATAGTTATGATTATTTCCAGATTATTAAATAGCTACATAAATTTTAGGGAAGTAATCTACATGAAAATCAACACTGGACATTTAGTATCATATTAACAGTGATCTCAAGATGGGTTCATTATTCAAAGAAAGAATATCAATATTTTTTTAAATCGAGATGTTATTTATTATAAAATTAAAGAACTAAATGGATTTTATCATAGCATATGAAAGACAAGCATGTAACTGGCAGCACCCATACAGCACTTTTTTTCAAAAATAACTTCTTCACCTTTTCCTTTTTTACTGGGATACTGTTTTCCTTTTATATTATTTAAAATGCTTGTGGTATGACATACAGCTTCACAGCACACACAGGACAGAGAAGGCAACACACTGATTTTTAATTCCCCCAAAACTGATCATGTCAGTTCCACATATTTTATGATAAAATCAGACACTGATGCAAAGTCTATTGAAAACTGATGAAGGAAAAGTTTGTACTACTAACACACTTCAAAGGCATCTATATTAATTGACTAGAATGATGAGAAATAATATAATTGTTCTGTTAATTTTCCTGTATTTGAATATGATTAAGAAAGCAACAAGCATATTAAAATGCATGAAGAATGACACGAAAAATTACACAGAAAATGTCATAATGTTGCACTTACAGATCAACCCTCTCTGGAATCTGCTACACAGTATTTGTCACCTCCACTGAAATACCCCAGAGTTAGAAAGGGTCCAGAAAGGAGAAATTAGAAGTTTAATCTGCAGAATTTGCAGGTAGTTTAGAGGTGAAGAATATTCAACAGAGTTTGATATTAATGTGGTTAATAAAAATATCGAGTCTTAAAAGTTTAAGAGACAACCATGAAGTTCTAATAACTGATTCTGGCATCAAAGCTACATTTGAGGCAACCTTACAGTTTATAGCCAGATACCCAGAAGATATCCAAATAATGCATACTTGTTGTAACTCTCACTTAACACAAAACATAAGAAATCATCAGTCCTGTCAAGCTGTTAAGCATCAAGACCCGAATCAGCTCTTCCTTGTCTTATTCTTCAATAGTATAAAATAATTGATGTAAAAAAAAAAAAAAAAAAAAATTGCACATTAAGTAAATAATTTATTTAAAAAATAATAAAGGTAATGTCTAACTATCTATTGATCTACATTAATAGAAAAGGTAAGGAAGGACAGATCCATCTTTTGCCAGGATGTATATACCAACTTCTAAAATGGATTCTTCTGTTTGTGGGCCTGAAATAGTTTTGTCTCTACTCATGTGGTTTCTTGAGTAAATATAAACTGGAGTTTCCTCTCACCACAATTGAGGTTTTCAAATGCAAGAAGTAAGGTTGTTTTTTCTCTGTCACTGTTTAGCCATGTAAGAGTACGTAAGAATATGGAACTTAATGACTCAGAACAGAGTTGGGCAACGATGGCAATAGCCTCTGATACTGGTATTATCTGCTCTCTGCATTCAATCTCTCAAGCATCTCATATCTTTCCTGTGATTTGGGTACAAAAAGGACTCATTGCCAGCATATATACACATTTTATACATATAGGTATTTACACACACATATTAAAAATTCACATTTACACTTGAAAAAGATAAGGACTTTATATCAAAAAAAGCCCTCCCTTAATAAATTCTCATTTACTACCTCCACCTACTAATAATCATGCCCGGCAAAACAAGACTTCAGGTGGTTCAGAGTGCTTCCTTAGAATGCTACTTGTAATACTTCTCACAAAGCATTTAGGCTCAATGATACCTCAAACTGTCAAATTACAACTTCTCTCCACTGAATATAGTCTTCCAAAAGCAAAATATTAATGATTCCCTCCTAAAAAATGCTTTTACTATGCAGGTTTCTCTGTCAAATCACATTACAGCCTTCTTTGGTTTTGTGAAATGTGCAACTACAACAGATGAGCAGAAAGCACATATCTTTCAATCTATTACCTCACAAAATGTAACTTCTACAAGAACCAAGACTCATTGTGTTTGTGGATAAATTTTTGTGCAGTATACTTATTAAAATACTGGCAGCATTACTTTTTGCAGACTGGCTTTGGTCTAACTGCTCTTTGATTTCAACAGTCATTTCTTCCCAGTGAGGGATCTTGTATCTTAACTGGGAGTTAAATCATAAAATCGTTTAGGTTGGAAAAGACCCTTAGTATCAAGTCCAGCTGTTAAGCTGACACTACCAGGTCCATCAGTAAACCGTGTCCCTACATGTACACATCTTTTAAATACCTCCAGGGTATCACTTCCCTGGGCAGCATGTTTCAATGTCTGATAATCCTTTTGCTGAAATTTTTTTCCTAATAAACAATCTAACCCCTCCCTAGTAGGGGTGGGAGAGAAAATGCTTTAATGAAATGAGATTTTGAAGTAAACAAATGTATTTTCATGTGAAAAACAGAACACCTTTTCTTGTCACTTATTCTAGATTTTAATCCCCTAGTCTTTAGAGCTGTTGGCACAGCAGAGCATACAAAACGAATTTCTGTCCATGGCTAGTAACCATAGTCACAGTCCTCTATGACAATGCTGTTAACAGTACCCATGCGAAAATAAGAAAAGCTGATCTGCAAGAGCTATAGAGAAGTGATTATAATTGTATGTTACTTTAGCCAATGTAAACACTGATTACCTAACTACTTTTTAAAAATATTTCCCTGTATTTTCTCTAATTCAAACAAAAGCAGTGAGACAGAAACAAAGATTCCAAGAAGCTGAAGAACAATGTTCTATGAAATCCCACAGAGTGAGGTAATTTACTTTTTCAGTCCTTAATACTCATAGATGAACACTGAAGGAGATTATAAAAGAGATTTGTTTAAAAATTACTTTAAGGTCTTTTATGCATTTTTTATAACAAGGCAAACAGTATTACTATAAACTATTTTCCTGAACAGTACAGTGCCCTGAGTTGTCCTGTTCCTCATAGTAGCAACTCAGTGTTCGAATTAGTTTCTGCAAGAGAGGAATCTTCAAAACATTGGTCCAAGAAAACCACTATTTCAAGACCCTCCTTTTAAGTGAAATTAAAATAAACTGTTGGGAGGAGCTGTGGAAAAGACCTTCATAGACAAACTCCTTCATATTAAGATAAGTCTTCTTGTCAATGTATAGCAAGAGCATTAAAAGTTATACAGTAAATCAATCCATGTAAAGAAAATGGTATAGTCAGAGCGTGATGAAAATTTCAGACTGAAATTATTTTGTCGATTTAAAAACCAGATTAGGCTTTAATGAAATTATATTCTTACTTCATTGTATTTCCAAAATCAGTTGTTCATTATTTAAGAAACATCTGAAGACACTTAATATTAAAGCGAGGCACATTTCCTTTATCTTACTTTTTCATCTATATACAATAATTTCCTATTTGGGATCATTTTAATTGTCAGCTACAAACTGATCACATGAGCTGACTATAACTGCATGAACATATAGGTTAGAAACTTAGATATGTGCTAATGGCTGCCTTCTTAGCAATGCACAGCTAAGAGGCCAGACTATTAAGTCAGTAATTTGCTTCATATTTTAAAAAAATATATTAGTTCAGAGTGAGTACACACATCCATACATGTATTTTATTAGAGAATATCACTTGCATTAAATATAAAATAAAAACATGAATATTGTAATAACATAGTAACAAGTATTTTTAAAGAAAAAATCCATGTCTACTACAAATCTTTCATCTCAAATTTTAAAACATCAAAAATTTTTAGTTATAGTCATGTGTCTAAAGAGAAATAATTGCCTGACATGTATTTTTTCATTTGATTCTAAAATGCTGAGTGATACCTGTATTAATTTTATTTCTATGCTGAAAAACAAAAGACTTGCACATGGTAAAAATCACAATTTTGTGTAATGTTTAACTTTCTATGTCAATCATAACCTTTAAAATTTTAACCTTAGGAAAATTTACTGTAATTTTTCAAAAGCATTTTAGTGATTTCTTAATCAAAATCTTCGGTGTATTTATTTTTGTTCCACATATTTCCCTCTCCTTGACTAAATTACAAAAAATAGAAATCTAAATATTAAACATTCAAAACTTAATATTACATTTGTGTTAATTTTTGTTATGTTTATTAATCTAACCATTAAATTAAGAGCTCATGTTTAGCTGTGTTTTTCTATGTATATGCGAAGATAGAACAAATTAGAAAAGATACCTACATTTACCTGTTTACTCATCAAGTATTAGTTAATTGTATACAGCTGCAGTAGATCAAGGCACCTTAAATAAAAAACCTACTTCAGTCTCTAGGGAAAACATTAAATACTCTAATTGATGTTTGAAACAAGAAAACTGGCTGTACTTAATATGTATTTCATCTATTCTGAAGTAATTTCCTGGGCTTCTACCTTTGAACCTGCAATAAACCTCTCTGACCTCAGTCCTCCTTTCAGCTCCTAAAATAGCCCACGTACTTCTGGTCAGACCTATGTTGAACTAAGAATGGCACCATAAATATCCTGGGAACAGATCTGATTTGCATTAATTGAGAAAAAGAGTTACTACAAGTTTTCATATTTCTAATATTAGCAAATCTTTTTGAAAGGGACATTTTTTTTTTAAGAAATGGCAAGAGATCTTATAAAATGTAAAAGGAGATCATAAATTGGAGGTTCTTTACATCTCAGTGCTTTTGCTTTGACATCATAATCAAGCAGGTTCTACAGTATGTGCCACTGTTGGCAGGTTAAGTAGAAAAGAACATTTTGAACACCAGATATCTAACTTCTGATGGAAGTGTAATGTCTGGTTTGGGGAAAAAAAGGTACTACCCTGAGTGATTTTTACATTCTTCAGAGTAAAGAAACAACTCAGGAATAGTTTCAGGATTTTTTTTTTTTTTCCTCTGACATCCTTACAGCTAAGAAGGTGAAAATCAATTTTATAGAGTGGCATAACCCAGCGTAATCTACACTATTCATATTCCTTACAGTGGTCTCATATATCCTTAATTCCTCTCCAGCTTTTTTTTTTTTCTTCCTTTGGTTTGTGAAGGATGTTTTATTATCATTGGTTCTGATAATCTTAAATCTAGTATTTTTCTTTCTTGTCATTGCTTTATCAATAACAAATAATGATTAAGCCAAGAACAACTGAATTACTTTTAATGTAAAAAAAATCATGGTATTAACTTTCTGTGTTTATAAAGAATTGGTCCACAAATAAAAAATCTGTCCAAGTTAAGATACAAGATCAAGTCAGATTTATATGCTCACTGTGGAATATTCTGTTTCATGGATGTAGTCTTACTGCTAGTACCAATCTCTCCACATTATTATTGAGACAGCATTCCTACAGAAATGCAGTTTGTCTGGTTTTAATAAATTACTTTGGCAAATTCAGCAAATGGCTTTCTTCAATTGAATAATCAGGGACATAGGAAGACAATCAGTTATACTCAACGATGTAGGAAATACATTCCACTGTGAATCTGTAATTCTTATTAGTTAGTGTGTATAGAACAATTAATTTTATTAGGGCCTGGTCACTAACATGACATAGTGAAATCAATATGAACACATTTCTGTACTGTAGTATGCAATATCAATAGATGATGCAAAAATACTGGTCATTTATCAATCATGACACATGACACTACTGTAAGTATTTAAGCAGATTCTGATATCAGAAAAATCAGCTCCATGTAACGGTTCATGTGCAGTGTGTTCTGCAGGTAAGCTCTTTTCACAAGTGTCTAAAATAAAATGTGCTGTCCAGATAACAACTTGTTTCAATATGTACAAATCAGTATCAATCAAATCCCTTCCGATGAAGGACTTGGAATGAAGGAAAAAATATATCACAATTTTGTTTTTATTGAGTCGGACAAGAACTTGAAAGCCAGTAAGATTCCAGCATGAACAGGGAAGTATCTTCTTCCATAGTTTCTCTCTTAGATTGCTATTGCAACCTAAAGGAATTAATTCTAAGCAGTCTCGTTGCTAGATTGTGACTGCAAAGGTATGTCGTACATACAGTTAATCTATAGCTGGAAAGATACTTTAAACAGGTATACATAATACAAGGATTTCAGGATTAAAGCTATAAAAGGAATTTGATCAATGTATGAACAGTATCAGAGGACATGGTAGCTCATTACAATGAAGCTTTAGGTTAGGTGACTTACAACCCCTTTTCAATAGTGTATCTTGAAAATTAAGGTAAGAACTTCCATGTTTCTAAAACACTATTTTCAGTTGAAGTTAACATGGCAGAAGCAAACAGACTCTCACTGTGGTTTTCAGCACATTTATCCTCACTTCATACTGTGATTCATCACAGTCTGGGTGCAGTGATTTGAAAGTCCTATAATGCACTAATGCATTACTGATAGCTATTTTCATTTATTAAAAGCAGTACCAGAATTCTTAGAGCATTTCAAAGCCTTGTTCCTCTATAGCAACTTTGGCAGAGACCCTGACATAGCTGGAAGTAGCTGAAACACTTTAAAAAAAAAAAAAAAAAAAAAAAAAAAAAGTTCTCAAGTTACAGTATATAGAAAGTATTGTCTGTTCTTGCTAATTAACAGGAACAGGCCTCCTCCTCCCTTAGATAAATATACAATAGATAGAAAAGAAAGCACCCTGCTACACAGCACCCTCATAAGGGAAGATAACCATACTAGACATCGAACCTTTATCCTACAGTATAAGAGAGAACAATTGCATTGAAGGAAAAAAGATATTAAGGATCTGTGGTTGCTAGCTTTCCATGGCTACATAAAGAAGTCATATGACAGTGCTAAAGTTCTAGAAAGCACTTTACAATTTATTAATTCCTTTAAGATCCTGAAAAATATTGGTAAAATTGAACTAAAGTTCTATATGTTGCAAATCCAAGGGGTTTTTTTGACATGAACCTCAACACTAGTATTAGTGTTTTAGTATTAAAAAAATAAAAAAAAAAAAAGTATTATAGTACAAAATCATAAAGTTTGTAATAAAAACAGAAGGCTGAATTAAATTTGAATAGAAACCAACTATTTTAATATCCATTAATCAGGTATATAATTGTAGATCAGATGATATTCATCAAATAGGCATTTGTATACCGTGATCCTAAATTGCAAGGATTCAGGGTAAAAAAAAAAAAGAAAAAAGAAAAAAGAAAAAAGAAAACAATCACAGTCCTGTGATCACTAGACAAGTACATAATGAGGAGGCACACCTAACATCAAGTCAGCAAAGTGAGGCCAGGATCATCAAAAGTAAGGGCTTAGGCACAGTCCTGCCTACAACAATCTTAGGAAAAAAACAAGGACAAGGGCCTGACCTCCCAGCTCTGTCTCAACACAGTTGTTTCACGCAGTCTAACCCAAGCCAGCTCTGCCAGCTCATGGGCAGCTGTACCCGTGTTGGAGTTGGCCAGAGCCTGGCCCCTGGACCTCAGGGCATGTGGGCAGGAGGGTGCAGACCCAGGGAGTCCTGACAACAGTCCCAACATCAAATAAGTGGCTTTGGAATTCCTTCACGTGTTTCTCAAGGTGAGAAATACAGCCTTTTCAAAAGTGTCTGCTTCTTTTCAGTGAAGAACTTAGGTTAGATCTGTAACCTTTAGATGACTAAAGGTAGCTGAGATGATTCTTAACTTAGCACCACACTCATGCATCAGTACTTTTTAAACTTTACTTTTCAGAATAAAAGTGGGTTAATCAGCCAAGTACTACAATATTTGTAATGCTTCTGATTTTTCAATATTTTCTCTACTTTAGATCACAAAACCAATAAGAAATATCACAGAAAATGTCTCAGTGTCTTAACTGAGGGTCTTAAGGACTCCCATTACTCCTAAATCTGAAGAAATGGCCACCCAATATCAGATGCAGTCTTCTCAAGGTATTCTGTATTAGCATGCTCTAATGCAAGAAGATAAAACAAAATGACACAACAAAATACAAGGAGAAGCAAACACATTCCCTGTATCAGTCTGTAGTTTCTTTAGCATCTTAAAATAGTTTACTTTTTTTAAAATAAATTCAAAATAGTAATAGTCCTAGTAAATAACTTCAGCTATGTTTAGACTCGACTGCACTCAAAATGATGTAATAAACTAAGGATTATTTCCACTTTAAGAATATGTTCTCATTGTGATTTAGAACATATATTTAATTCCAAATTTCATAAGCATTACAAAATTCAGCAAGATATAAGTCACTAAAATATTGTGCCTAAATCCCAACTGTGTTGTGAACCTTTAAGTCTGTTGGCTTTTTTCTTAATTTTAGGCATGGTCATGGTTTCTAAAACCGATTATCGATTTTGGTGTTTCAAGCTGAAATAACACAGACCAAATTTTCAGGAAGCAGACTGAAAGAGTTCTGCACTGCAGATCTGTTTAGAATGCTATAATTTTTTTTATCAGTAGAGTTTTTTTAGACTCTTGGTCATGATACTTAGAAATACAGCAAAACCTTTACTTGAGTTCTTTCAGCTGTACTGTTATATTCACTGTCCAACAAATCAGGAGATATTTCTTGAAATTTGTTCAGAAAAACACTCTCAGAACAATATGAGCTATTTAGGAATACAGCTTAAAGCATATAGTTTAAAGCAACTTAATCCTACTTTAATGCTTTTTTTTTTTTTTTTTTTTTTCCCCCAACTGTAGGACATAGCTTTATGCAGATTAATTTAAAAACTAAATTCTTAATGATTTTAAGAAGTTGAATAAACTCTGCAAAGCATGACAATTGGCAGGCACAGATGCTCGCAATTCACACACTGATATTTATAAAGCACTTTACAATTAGTCACCAAAAAAAAAAATTTAAAAATCAAGCAATTTAAAAATCAAGCAAGTTGACAATAAATGTTTAATTTTGCTTTCATGATTAGTCATATTTTCTACATGGATAATACTATAAAAGAAAAACTTATTTTACCTGCAGAATAAATATAACAAAAGGAAAGTGTACTCTTGTAATGTAGATATAGCAGAAAAAATTAGAATGCACTCAAAAACAACTATAAGAAACCTCACATTTTATATTATACTGGGTATTATTATTTCTGTTTCTAACTACCCTAAATATTTAATTTCGGTAACACAATATATTTTGTTTATGATATACAGTTTCCACATTCACAAAACAACATGGAAGTACGTGAATGGCTGAAGCTGTTTTAATCCACCATGAAAGACAAATGTTCTTCCCCAGGCTGCAACATTTGTATCCAACTTCCTAATTGCTTTCCATGCCCTAACAGTTTCTCTTTCTATACTGATTTTTTTTTTTTTTTTTTTTTTTTTTTTTCCCTAGGCACAAAAATCATTATGGAGTTTTACATGCTCTGTCCAAAATACTACTTTTCCCACTAATTATTTACCTACCTCATTCTTTGAGATGTTTCTACAACTACAACTGAAATGAAATAGATAAACTAGTAATTTTATCAGTAGATGATAGGCATATTATATAGGTTTGGATTGAGTTATTTTTTTCAAAACGGTCCATAGCAGTAAGTATATTGCAATATCATGTTTCATATAATATATTCCAATGAATGGGTATTTAGGTGTCATATGCTGGGGATTTTTTAGGCAAGAAGCAATAATAACAGAAGTTGTCAATGTTATAGTTCAGCTCTTACAAAATTCAAGCAACACCACTTAAAGTTAATTATACTAAAAGTACATTCACTTTACAGTCAATAAACATTATGTCTTTCTATACTAAATACCTTCCATACTCACTCAAATTAAATGCAGCAGAAAGCTTGTATTGAAAGGAACCAAAGGGGTCAGAAAATAAAAAAAAAGCAGCTGTCTGCTCTCACTTATGTACATCTCTTTGAATAAACAGTTAGGTTGAATGCATAATAAAGTATATTTCATTAAAGATGAGCAAGACACCTATAAAAATATTGAGAAAAAAATAAAGAAATTAAAAATATAAATTTGCAGATGTATTAAACAAACCAGGACATACATAGAAAATTAGCCCAATATCCTGGAATTGTACTGACATATAAAACCACAGCAACTGTTCATCAGATAGTACAATTTAAAAAACTGTTTTAAATACAAATAATAAAAACCTACTGGGATCAATAACAGCCCTTCCATTGACATTTATAAATTTTATTAAAGGTCCTGGATGAGCAAAGTTTCTTAGATACTGTTATTTTATTAGTTCCTATGGGTTTTTCTGGTTTCTTTTGGGCTTATAGTATTTGTAAGTACCAAACACATTCAACATATGTACATAGCAGTGGACAAAAATCAACATGGTATTACTCAAATTAAAACAACTCTCCACCACTCCTAAAAAAACCCCAAAACACAGGCTTACTGTGTTGTGCCTCACACTCTTCCAACAATGTTAAGTTCTCTAATAGTTTAGTTAACTTCAAAAATTTGAAACCTCAATCTGGAGTCAAATCTATGATAACCAGAAATACGAAGACCTAGGATATTTTGAGCCCAAAGTCCTGGAAAAATACCATGGAAAATTTTTAAAAACAGAAAACGTAACGTGCTTTCAAGTGCATACTGGAAGACTTGCTTGAGCAACTTCATGAAGATTGTATTAGAAAGCCTCAACAGACCAGACTGTTTAAGCTGGGTCAACTCCTTCACCACATCCCTACAAGTCTGATCGCAAAACAGTTTCCAGCTATGCTTCAAGAATACCAGAGTATTCTCACCTCCTCTCAACATTGCATTGTATATGTCATTAGTGAGACACAGCTTGCCCTGAGGATTATCACCAGTCAAATAATAGTAAAATAAATCATTTCAGATGATGCTAAATGTATAGATGTGAAAGATTGTACACAGTACACAGCATAATAGTTATGGAATTTAGCAGCCTATAATTTGACCATATATCATTTCTATGTTGCTTTTATTCTGTACAGGCTAAAGACAAATACAGATGTGTTTTGTGTGCTGTAAGTCTCCTTCAAAGACAGCAGAATGAGTGTTGCGGGGTTATTCAGTTAATTTTGTATTACCTGAAGTGACAGTTTTGCTTAAGATTGATGTCTTGGTGGAGTTCAAGAACTCACCGGTAAACCTCAGTTCTGTTGGATTTTTTTGTTTGTTTTAAACAGCTGTAAGCATACATTTACTACTGAATACTAGATTTCTGAGCTATGAGAAATTTCAGCTAGATCTCCAAGATGTATGAAACATTAACTTGCATAGCAGCTATTAACTTTTGCCACATTAATATCTTTAATAAGGCTAAGGTAAGAATCTGACTCTTAAGTGTTCCTCTCTCCTATGTATTACAAAGGAATGGGGATAGAGTTTGCAAATTAAGTTGGTTTGGATTCTGCAATTTGATACAGTTAGCATTATTACAGAACTATACCAAAACCCTGGCAACTTCAATAGTATTAAGTATGTGAAGGAAGATCTTTGTGTTTCATCCCCTAGCACAGTGTGTGTCCCCTTGCATTATTTCCAGGTCACTCACTCTGTCCTGTCTTGATCATTATATTGAGCTATTATAAAAAACCTTAATATGCAAAAGGTTAGGAAAGTTTCAGTGCAATTACACATCCTCTGGGATCATTCCACCTACTAAAATAAACAGATCAGAAAGTCTTAAATTAGTTGTAGACATATTTTCAGTGAAGCCTAATTTCCTTCTAAATATTAAGTACAGACCTAACTAGATAGCTCCCCCCTCCCATTTTACTTCTATAAAGTATTACATATAATGCACAATATAAGATTTGTTGAATAGTTATTGGAATAAAAGCAAACAAAGCTATACTGCTGAAGACAATGGAAGAGCTAAAGATGTCATCAATTGAAGAGAGATGGATTTGATGGGTGGACTGTTTGGTGGATAAGAAATTGGTTGGATGGTTGCATCCAGCAGGTAGTGGTCAACAGCTCAATGTCCAGATGGAGATCAGTAATGAGTGGTGTCCCTCGGTGTCTGTACTGGGACCAGTACTGTTTAATATCTTCATCAATGACAGAGACAGTGGGATTGAGTGCACTCTCAGCAAGTCTACAGATGACACCAAGTTGAGTAGTGCAGTTAACACACCTGAGGGACAGGATGCCATCCAGAGGGACCTCGACAAGTTCAAGAAGTGGGCCTATGAGAACCTCAGGAGGTTCAACAAGGCCAAGCGCAAGGCACTTGGGGCAACCTCTAGTATCAACACAGGCTGGAGGATAACGCGACTGAGAGCAGCCCTGTGGAGAAGGATTTGGGGGTACTAGTAAGATGGAAAACTGACTATGAGACAGCAATGTGAGCTCGCAGCCCAGAAAGCCAAGTGCATCATGGGCTGCATCAAGAGAAGTGTGGGCAGCAGGTCAAGGGAGGTGATTCTCCCCCTCTGCTCCGCTCTCATGAGACCCTGCCTGGAAAACTGCATCCAGCTCTGGAGCCCTCTGCACAAGAAAGACATGGACCTGTTGGACTGAGTCCAGAAGAGGGCCGCAAAAATGATCAGAATGATGGAACACCTCTCCTGAGGACAGCTAAACAGGAGCATTGTTTAGCCTGGAGGAGAGAAGGCTCTGGGGAGACCTTATTGCAGCCTTTCAATAATTAAAAGGGGACTTGTAAGAAAGATGGGGACAGACATTTTCAGTAAGGCCTGTTGCAGTAATACAAGGGATAATGGTTTTAAGCTAAAGAACATAGATTTAAATAAGATATAAATAATAAAATTTTTGACAATAAGAGTGGTGAGACACTGGGACAGGTCGCCCAGAGAAGTTGTGGATGCCCCTCCCTGGAAACATTCAAGGCCAGGCCGGACAGGGCTCTGAGAAACCTGATTTAGTTGAACATATCCATGCTCATTGCAGGGAAGTTGGACTAGATGACCTTTAAAGGTCCCTTCCAACCCAAATGATTTTGTATTTCAGGACCTGCTTGTTTCAATAGTCTCACTTTGAAAAGCTTCCCTTACTGTGCTTAAACAGAGCACAGACAGCATTTCAGGAAATCTGGAAAAGCATGACAATTTTTAGAAGATTCAAAATTCTCCATTCAGCAGAAATACTCTTAAATACAGTACAGCAGGTGCCTCATTAATCTATTTTATTGACTTAACATTAATATGCAATACTAATTTTACAGATTATTTTTGAAATGTAAGGGAACCCAATGGCTCCCAGAGTCTCAATTTATTTATTTTTTTTTTATTTGCTGTATCATTTCATGATGGTCTTACATATTGGTGAATGCATATAATGTAACTGTACCAAGGATGTGTACAAAGAACAATAAGTGTCATGTCTGAATTACATTTCAAATTTCAGTTGTGAAAGAAGCAAATTACCTTGACAAATTTTGATCACTATCACACAGTCAATAATTGTCACTACATTCTTCTGCGACTGATATAACAGTGTCTGCAACTGCTGTCTTCTCAGACCTACAGCATTTAATGATTACAAATGTTTAAAAAGACAATCAATACAAATCTACAGAATCAGTAAGACTTAGAGTCCTAAGGCATGTCACCATGCAACAAAAGAATCATTAGTCTTTTTAAAGCTTTTCTTTCCTCCTTCTTTCCACCTCCAAAAACCAACTTAAACGATATGGGAAGACATCGTTGCTTGTACACTATAAAATACCACTTATTTGACTCAAGTCCTCATAACGAGAAAAGATTCAAGTTATGACACCTTCAAGAAATATCTTTCTTGAAGAATATACAGTTTTACACTGCTCAGAGGTTCTGGTTTAAGAAAATTACATCCTACTGTGCAAGAATATATCAGAATGTTATTGGTTCTGCTTTTTTTTAAAAAAAAAAAAGTATTTATATGCTCAAAAATAACATCACTTTCCATTTTAATCACTTCTTAAGCATAGTGGGAGGGCAGGGAGAGATACAGTCAGCACATAAGCAACATATAACATCAAACAACTCATCAGCTGGACAGCAGTGTAGCACAGCCAGACTTCCTTTTCTGTACTTCAGAATGAAAAGTTGTGGCAGGACAGAACCTTACTCACTCTTCCTCAGCCACAATTTTTACTTAAACTGCTTACAATCTTTAAATTCTCTCTTTAAAGGAGCTGTAGAAGACCAGTATCTCCCCCAGACTTGTATAAAGGCTGACATTCATTTACAGTCAGCAAATGAGCAAAAGGTGGTTCTTCTCATATTTCAATCCCTATGGCCTTACAGATACATTAGATATTCCCTAAAAACAGGTATGTTAGATATTCCCTGATTTTCATGAGACCTCTGTTACACAGACTGAACCAGTACAGGCCTCTTCCTTTTCTTGGAAGTGATGTACAAGTGTTTCAATCCAGTATGTGCTGCTAGAATTAGTAACGACACTCTAATAGCATAAACACTATTACATATTCAATTCTGTACTGAATGGGTTGGATTCTGTCATCTCTGTAAAACACCACACTGAGAAAAGACTATAAAAATGTAAATTTATATACACTGAAACTTTATTACAGAAGGTCATAAAGGATTAATATGGGTGTCTTATTATTTATCCAGTATTGGGATTTGTTACATTAATACCTCTAGATACTTTTATTACTCCCTACCATGTAACAGGAACGGATCCAGTATGACAGTGGCCACTTGCCAGGAAGAAAGCATACAGCAATGAAAATACTGGCATGACAACAGTTTTGTTACTTGGTATATTTATTGATTCATTATCTCCAATTCTTCAGGTTCCATTTGCCTCAGTGTTACAAACTGCCTGGCTCAGATGGATATTTTTACTTGCCAAAGTCAAAAGAGCCAGAGACAGGAGGTACAGATACTGGCTGAAAGTGCCATTCTGTTTATATGTAACTGCCAGTGAAAAATTGAGTTTTACAGAAGCATACAAAGAAAATGAATATTCCCTCAAGCATTTAATCAAGAATATTTGAGCTCAATTTGTGCATTTCAGGTTGTTTATATTGTTTATAGTGCACCTTCTCTCTTGCTTTGTGTAATATCATATATTATTTAAAATGAGGACGTATTAATGTAACTATGCAAATTATATTCATACACTTCCTGTATAACAACTGTCTTAAGAAAAGATCTTAAATTTCTGAAGACATAATATAAGCAACTAGTAATAACAATAGTTTCTGGACTTCAGCAGAGGAGGGATCACCTCAAGTCTTAAACCATTTTCTACTCAAAAATCAGCCTTTCAGCCATGACACAGTGACATTCATTCACATTAACCATTCCAGACTTCTGGAATTTACCATAACCTTCCAAGTCCAGGATCCGAAAGCAGAAAAAAAAAAAAAATCTGACTTCCCAGGGAACAAAACTTGGTGTCTTGAACTGCAGTCACAGTTGAAATGCCTTCAAAGTCCCTTACACTCTATTTACTTATTTTCCAAAAGTGTACATTGACCACGCTCATGTACCAACACTAGTAGAGAGTCATTATTCATTGTAAAGATAAAGCACTGTATTGTTACTTAACTTTGACAGTGAAATTAAGTTGTAGATATCAAATTTCCTCCATTATGCTGATAAATATTCAATAAGAACTTAGAGCATTTATTTGAATTTTCTCTAAATTCTGTCTGTTATTCAAAAATTACCTCTGTAACATCACTTGACTCAGCTTAAAAAGTCTCCACAAGGATGCTTGCAGACGGTACTCCTCCCATCATCACCCTTCAGATGGAGACTGGTCATTCAAGATTTTTTGATTAAGACATACCCCATTTCAAAGGTCCCAGTAAAAATTAGAAACACACCATTACAGTCATTTGTGTGACAAACCTTATCTTTGTCTTCCTTCATTAGGGCTCACTTTTATTCTTCTCCTGACTGTTCATATAAAGTTTAAATCCCCTTTTGTAAAAGCATAAAAGCAATCCTAATCCTACTTATCTCCCATATTAATAATCCATCTAACTCTCCTAGCTAAAATTATTAAAATTTTACAGTTACTATAGAGAGAGCTTCTTTATTCTGATCCTCAGCTACTTCTGATTTGTCTTCTGTCCCATGCATTTTATTGAAAATATTCTATGCACCATTTTCAGTGATCTATTTATTATGAACTCTAAAAAAATCCTCTACTCAATCTTTGTATTTCTTTCCTCTTAGGTTCCTTCAAATATACTGACAAACTTTCGTTGGATATTTAGCCCTCTTTCCGTTCAGATCTCCCAAAACTCTCTCATCTGCTCGGTATTATTCTCCTTCTGATTATGGTTATGCCCTTCAAGGTTCTGGCCAGGTTCTCTAGTGCATCTAAATCTTAACAGTCACACCTTCCATTGGCTAGTTACTCCAGCCTGCTCTTTTCATTTGAGGAGTTCCCACAGACTGACAAAAACCACTTCATTTTCTCAAAATCATCCTTAGAAATCCCTCAAGAGGTAAGTATGTATTAGTGGGCACACATCCTGACTGATGTAGCTATACAGCTTTGGGCCTATACCAGGTTCACAGACTACCACCTCAGAACATTTACAAACGAGCTTGCCTCTGTCTGTCTGAACCTGTGCCTATGAACAATAGAAGTTTAAATTAAATCATGACAGAAAATAGATTTCTAAAAACTTTATTCACAACCACTTGAAAATTGTAAAATATTTAAATTAGTTTGGAAATATTACTTCAGCTGTTACATCTTCAAAGTCTTACTTGTAGCCTCACATAAAGCTTGCAAATAGGAAAAAAGAACTGTGTTTCTTCCAGTCTTCAGGAAATAACTAAAATACTCTTAAGAAATGCATCTTTGTGGCTTTGCCATCTCAGTTTCTCAAACTCTTTTGTAAATTCTTCAAATGAAGTTCCAAGCATACTTCTCATTAAAAACTACAGTCATTTTCAAGCTGCCCAATTGCCATATATATATATATATATAAAAATAATTGCTTGGGGGTTATATTATGCTGCTTATACATTGGTAAACAAACCTAAATCATTTAAAGTAAAAACTGTGAGACGATTTAATAATCACTGGCAGAATGCAAATATATTTTTACTTTATCATCCTAATTACTGTCAAGTTATGCAACAAGCAGTGCATACTGACTTGATAGATTACTCTTCCGTGGAATGATAAAACAAATTCTAACCGATCTCTCATTTACCTGTATAAAGAAAAAACTTTTTCCTAGATATGATGGCCCATTAATACATTATGACTGTAAATAATATCCTGAAAACTGCCTCTATGTTCCATACACTTTACCATGTGCAGATTTAGCAAATGTACAAGTTTTCAAACCACAAAAACAAGATCCCCATAAACTTTACAGATAACTTCCCTACTTTTTATGAGCATTTCCTATATCCTCTCCAATATAGATTTCTGTTTCATAGCTTTCTACCCTTAAAAATATTAAAATTTTGATTCCATTTTGGATGTCACTCCTTTCTTCAAAAAATTCTGAAGTGCATTACTGCAATTCAGCAATTATCTATTTTTTAGTTTCAAATAAGCAGGCACTATTTCAGTTTTTCCCCTCTCTCTGAAAAACACGTTAAATATACTGAGAGCAAAAATACAGTTCTGAACATAGTAACTGAAAGAAAATACACCATGTTCAGAAAATTGTACAAAGATGATTGTACTTTCAGGTATTTATTATGCTGCAGTACAAATCTCCTGCAAATTACTAGTGCTGACATGGTCTATATAAACTTTCAGAGATAAATGATTGAAGGTCAGTGAAATAAACAAAAACTGAAGCAGAAGAAGGACCTCTACATCTCTGAAAATCTAAGCATATGGAATACTATTCAGGGGGTGTATTTAAGTAGAGGTCGGCTATATATTAACATGGATGCTTAGAGAAAACAAGCCTTTGAGAATGGAAGGAAAAACTATTCCAACTTTTTTATAACTGGAGAGCGCATGAAGAATTAAGACATGCAAAAGGAAAGCTGCTTGCTAGTACTGATTAGGATTACAGAAATAATTTATTACAAATACTGTTGCAAAGAAATATCAGTGAGCGCCTTTCCTCTTGTCATGACTTCTATAGTACTGATACTTCTGCCTTTAAGTCATTTCTTGGAGTTACAAAGCAAAACAGAAGGACACTAGATTGGGACAGAAGACACACATAATTTTGCCGGAGTATATTTTTCACCAGTACATATATACACACTGTTACGTCTTCCAGGATCGCTTGATTGTCTCTTACCTCTCATAGAAATGCTCGTTATCTCCAGTAGTGTAACCACTCACATCTGAAAAGCAGCCCAGTCAGAACTTCAGACTGTTTTTAATGCTTTCTCTGCATTTTCTGGAGGAAGAATGGCATTTTAATTGAAAACAGACGATTTTAAGGGATGGACTGCTAATCAGCCAAAGAAGCTACAATCAATCAACTTGAAGATCAGAACCCTAAGTAGGATCTTCTATTCATATAAAAGAGTAGTAAACTTAGTGGTAAGTGACAGGAACAAAAAAAAAAAATCCACCTTAATTTAAGGAATTAACAATTATGTCAGTGACTGGTAAGCTTCAGTATTTTTCTAGCATATCAAGGTAATTTGTACCATGCAAATCAATCAACTTAAATGTCTTGAGCAGACTATTTTTTCCCCATGTTTTCATATTTAAATTAAGACTCTACTGATTTCTTCTTGCTGAGAAGATAGTATACATTCCTGTTTGGTTGCATGTCAAGAAAAATTATCTTTTAAGACAAAAAAAAGGGACAACGCATTAAACCCAGAGAGTGAAGAGATCTTTTGATTTCTTCTCAGGTTCTAGAAATATCTCTAGTTTAAAATAAAATTAAATGTTTTACACAGAGTGCACACTGGTGCCCTGTTAAGCTCTACTTAGGATTTTCACATACAAAGAAAGAGAAGTCAGTGTAATTGCAACAAGAAATTTTTCATTTCCAGTGTAGCAAAAAGAGAAGTAACACTAATTGACTAGCTGGTTATGGAAGATTAAAACAAATGTTTTAAATATCAGAAATAGATTTCCCATCCTCAGATTTGAATGTATTAAATTCCAGCTATTTACATTGCAACCAGTATTTACTAGTCTACGTTCACTGATTTCTTTTCATGAATGATTATTCCATAAATGTTTCATTTATTCACTTTATCTGCTTTCCTCTTATGCTTTACTGTTTATTTTTTGAGCAGTTGCCATGCAGAAATTAGCAGTAAATATTAGTTTATGATCAAGCTTTAGACAAGCCAAGCCAAAACACACTGACTCTCCTTATTTTGACTAAAATAAAAATTTAAAAAAAAAAAAAAAACAAACCACAAAAAACCAACAAGAAAACCCCAGGAACAGCAAAAAGCCAGGGGAATACATAGGTCTGACATAGGTTATCGTTCTCTGTGAAGGTATCACCAGGATACATAGAAGCTTTGTCTTCAGCTAGATGCTGAATGTCAAAAAATAGTTGAGAAAGGTTATAGACAATTGAGATTAACATATTCCAGCAGATCTCCATTAGTTTCACAGAGAATAATAGATATGGAAATGAAAAGAAATATTTTGAAGCAAAAAGAGCATGCAGATATTTTCTTATGGAAGAAAAATAGTCTTCTAAAATATCTTAGCAAATACTTGGTTAAATTCAAGCAAAGCCTAAAGTTGCTCAAGACCTGGTATAAAGCCTGATGTCAGTGAGACAAAGCCACTAGTAATGCTGTCACATTACTCAAGAAGTATAATGAAAAATTAAGTGTCAAATAAAGAAGAAAATAATCCAAGAAAAACTGATAATTAAATCTAGGTGTTGGGATTTTTTTCCCCTGAAAATAAACAATCTGTAAATGGAGAATGCTATTGCAATGAGCTAACATGGAACAATGGCAGTAAAGGTCAAAGAAATACTTGGAAAGTTTATGTAAAGACTGATTTATCTTCTGCTTTGTCTCATCCACAGTAAACAAAACAAAAACAAAACAAAAAAGGAGAAGTGCCTTGGTTTCACAACTATTAAGATTTGATCACGTAGTTTCTATGAGTCCAGTCATATGTCAGTCACCAGATTTTTTTTTTTTAGGTTGCAAATAAAGTTATTTATGAAAGCATTTATGAAATAGATTAGTTATGAACAAATGTGTGTTATAACAAAGAAGAACAGTATTTGTGACTAAAAAAATTTCCTTGTGTATACCACATACAAGACCCCTTACATTTAGAAAATAATTGAGATAATAATGAAACATTAACTGAAACTTTCACTTGCCTTTCAATTCTTAATAAAGACTGCTTATAGACAAGTTTAAGCATATAAAAAAATCCCAGAGAAATAATATTTTAACTCAAAATTTTCTAATTTTGCTTTCACTATTAATAGAAAACAGGGAGCCTACTATATTTACAAAAAAACCCCACATTTAATTGTGTAGTAATTAAGCTGAAATCAAGATGGACTTAACTACATTCAAACTTAAATCTTTCACCAAAGAGTACTAGTTATATTTACTGTTACTATACAGCCATAACTTTGCATTAGAAAAGTCAAAAATGTTTTCACCTTTAAAGAAAAATAAAATGTCCTTTGAAATAAAACACAGCTTCTGAAGATATCAGTCACTTCATTGAGAAAGCATTACTTTGGCACTTGCACCCAAGAGATTGCTGTCACTCTGCAGTCTGATGTCACTACAGAATTCCAGTTTACAGTACATTATCAATGCCTGTTATGTCCTCTGAGAAAGTAAGCTCTGCTAGCTGAACTTTCCAGTTTACTCCCAAAGGCAGAAGAACAAAGCCTCTAAAACTACATAGTACAATTTTTAAAAATTCTACAGAGACAAGTTTGCATTTATTAGCAACATTATGTTGTATTATAGATTAGAGTGAATACTAAGCAAAGTTCTTTTGTGCACAATTAAAAATTCCAAGCCACTAAAATATATCAAAATTATGCTCAATACATTCAAGGCAAAACAGGTATATATATATATAAAAAAAAAAAAAAAAAAAGCTGCCCAAAACTAATTCAGACTTCAGGTTTAAAAACATCTCCCAACAGGACTAAATATGGTATCAACCACCTTTCATCTAGATAACATGAAAAGATTTCATTATTGTCCAATTTATCATCAACACTCCCCCCAAAAAAACCCACACCTAACCCATCTCTAATCCTGTATCTAAATAGTTGATGTTTACATCTATGAGTTTAAGGTTCTTTGTTCAAGTCTGAAAAGAATCCCATCTTCTCTGTTATAACAATGTATGCGAGGAACTTATCTGCTTTTTTGTTTTGTTTAAAGCCTTTATCATAAAAAGATTTGCACAAGAGTAAACCAGAAAAAATAAAAATGTATTTGTCCATCATTTGCTGGCTTTTTTGAGTGGGGAAAAAAAGGTATTTGAGAAGTCTTTTTGGATGAATGACTGCTCTAATCAGAATCTATAAATATATTCATACTTAAGTTCTACTTTTTTCTGTATTTCCCAAATTTAGTAACAGAATGGATGTGGATGGGGAGGAGAGGTGCAGGAAAGGTGAAAAAAAAAATCAGGAGAGCATAGGAAAGAAGTAAAAGTGTTACTAGTATATAATCATTAGGATCCCCTCCGCTCAGCGAGTCTGGTTCTGACTGCAAACAACAATACAGACTTTAAGACAGACCTTACTCAAAGTCAATTAAGGCTTAAGTATTTTGCTTTCAAGAGTAGCTTTTTGCAGAACATTTCGTTTTTCCAGCTGTTTCTTCTGTTATATATTTCTGCATTCTTCAGGCTTCTGTCTTTAGATAGCACTAGCCTTTCATAGGATTTGAATCTTGATTTTGTATCAGACAGTTCTATGATGAATACTTGCAAGACTAATGTCAATCCACAACTCAAACATCTCTCTTTAGATCAAAAACTGAAGACATTAGGCATCTCCCATTCTTCATCTCCCATTCTTTTCTACTGAACAAAGTTACAAAAGACTGATCAAATTTGTCACCTGTCTTTCTCCTTCAATGACAAAAGTTTTACTCCTGTAAGGTACATAAAAAAACCACAATTTCAGTATGCTTCCTAAACTCTTTTATTAGACAAAAGTATCCATCATTTGTCATAAATGTCATCTCCTATCCTTTAATGGATAAACCGATAAGACTTCTTCCTACTCAGTTAACTTGCAAAAATAAAATAATAAAAAAAAAAAACCAAAAAACAAACCAAAACCTAGGCAGAACTCTTCTGTTTAAAAAAAAAAAGTTATAAAAAAATTCCAAGTCCCCAGGAAACTTATAATGGCATTCCAACACTTTATTTTTTCCTACAAAAGAAAACAAAAATATGCATTTGCATTATTAGGAGAATAGAATCTGGAGGGGAAATCAAAATCCATGGCAGCAAAAACTGGTAACTGCTGATTGATCTTTCTGCCTGAATGCATGAAAAATAATCCCAGACATCTGGATTGACATTATTTAATGAACAGACAGTATTTCCTTTGATTTGTCCTAACTTTATCGTCATTTGAGGAAGCCAATCCTCTGGTAAAGAAAGAGGAAGGAAGAAAAGGAAGAACTGGAGAGGATGAAGGAAAATAAGTTGGAGGACAGAGGCATATTATTCACTGTAACTGCCACTTAGCTTACCACAGTCAAGCATCCTACAATTCAGCAGTCTGCTGTAACTTTAATATGAATAGATCAAAACAGTCCAGCTGTGCTCCATATTAAATCTATTATGTAACTGTACAGCATTTTCTATCTTTGTATTTTGATAATTCTTTGAGAGAGCACAATAGACATGAGAAAAACAGTTAGTACATGAGTCCAACTTCAAAGAAGTTATTATGAATTTTTCCTGTGGACTTCAGTGGGGCTAGAATTTTGCCCACATACTTGCTCATTTTTCCCTGAAATCCTAGTATACAACATTAGGAGCAGGAATAACAAAAAAGGTACTAGCTGCTACTAAAAACTGATACACCACGTCAGTAGTCATATCCTTGGAAATCTCTGAGTTAGTAGAGCATAAGCACTGTTAGCATATACTAAAGTTTAAACTGCTTTTTACAGTGCAGGCTACCAGACATCTGAGCAGTTCTACTGGAGTACAAGTTTTAGAGTTCTCAGAGAGATTCCTTGTGTAAGAGTAAGCTAATAAACAGCTTTTCCAAAAGTGTCTGATTATGTTATAATTATTCATGTTCTGGTTTTACCTGTGATGATAGAAGCTACCACTACATTCACTGGGACAAACAGCAGGAGCTAAATCCTAACTGAGTTCTATATGGTTAATTCATCAACCAATAATTCCAGACACAGTTACATGGAAATATCAAGTTAGCAATTCTCAAGAATTATTATATTCGGTGAATTTATTTATTCTCTTCAGTACTGCTGTAAACTTTTTTTTTTTAAATTTAACTTTTAACTTCCCTATATTTAAATACAGAATATGCAAAAGTAGCACTAGCTTTTCATTTCAAGCTCAGAAGTTATAGATAACAGTTACTCCTCAGAGAATGTAGTATTTCAATCAACTTTTAAGTAGCCCTTCAGATCTGCTTGCTCCTGATGCATTTATAGAATTTTTCCTGTTTCCTTAAAAAAAAAAAAAAAAACAGCAACCACACACAAAAAGAACACCAACCTTTTTCTAATTTCTACATTTAAAAGGAAACTATAACCATGCAGCTAAGCCTTTCAGAATTCCAACTAAAATCAATAAAATTACTGAGGCAAGTCACATGTACGTTTGCCAAGCTGCGTTCTTATTCAGTATTCCAAACAGCATTGTTTAAACAAAATATTAAATTATTTTCCATCTCTAAATAAATCAATGAATGTCCATATTTAATCGGGTCAAATTATTTTCCCTTTTCATATGATACTTCCTTCTTCAGACATATAAAATCTGTATCTTCAGAAGGATATTTCAAACTGTTCTCTGGAGTTTCAGGGTTATTTGTTTATGAAAAAATACTTTCATCACAAAATTAACTTTTCTGGTTTTCTATTTTACCCCAAATCAGTAACCCTTCCTATAAACCAACTGGCTCTACAAGTTTTAACTATCAACCACTAAACAGCAGATGTTTTACAACTGCCTTCCTTTTAATAACTAGCTGAGATATTAATTTAGATCACACCATATCTAACCATTTACCTCAGTTGTTAAAGAAGAGCTTTTCTTTTTAATTGCTAAGTCTACAAGGACGGAATAAACTGCCTATTTTCTTCAGGCTTTCCTCCAATGACCATAATGCACAGCTCTGTCAAAAATCTGACATCTGGGTTCCTGAAAACAGAGACAAGGAGGAATTGTGGGACGTTAATGCAGTCCATACTGATTACAGTCTCTCAGGAAACAGTTACTCCAGTTTCTCACTGCAATGGATTAAGCACGCACCCTCAGGATGTTTCTGTCAGAAAGAAATTATAGTATCTTCCTCCTGAACTTGGCCAGCAAAGCTGCGTAGTATCAGACAAAAGACATTGGATCACTCCACTCTGCTTTACAGATTTATGGTAATAAATTGTAAGAGGGAAATGTAGAAGAAAACTATCTTCTGTTGAAGGCACATATCATGGTAGTTTTTCATAGGAATCACTCAAGTTGGCTTTTTGCAGGGATCACTCAGTGCCCATTGATTGCTCATGAAGTACATAACTTGTTACCGACTGAAGGGTCTCAGTGACAGAACTTATGAACAGGCTGGTGAAAGCATATGCCATGATTTTAATATAAGAGTTTTGACTGCTTGCAGAAACTGTTGACATCTTTTAGGAATAATTACAAATTATATAAAACTGTATATAGCAGTTTTAGTTTAAGTATATATACACACAAGCATACATACATAACATCTATAACAGCACATATGTACAAGTGTTAAAAGTAATACATTACAGAACTTTGTATAGTCAGTATGCCATTACACTGGAGTCATAACTGATTTTTCTTTTTTACTAGATCACCTGAAACTGCTGTACTAGCCAGTAAGATTAAAATGGCTAGTAAATATTTAAGCTTTCTTAATATAAGGCGACCTAATAATATTTACATAAGAAATAGCCAGCAGATGCGTGAGTAACTTCAGTCAAACGCTCAGCAGTAATTTCAGAGGAAAGAAATGAAAGGACCATACCTTCTCATATAAATACATCTGAACGCTACCATGCATAATTACATCTTGTTAACCCATTCAAGAAATAGAGAATAAATCAGACCTTTACCAGTTCTCCAGAGTCTGAAAACAAAGAAAATCAAGTACCCCAATTCAGAAGAACCATTCATCAAAAGCAATAAAGACCAGATAAAAGGAAATTGAATTGCTGATCATGTGAACCCCCAAAAGATTAATTCTAGCAAGAATTCTGAAGCTGTCTTTTGCTTGTTTCATTAGTGAATTCATTTTTAATTGCTTGTGAAGATACATACTGTTTCTTTAAAAAAAAAAAAAAAAAATCAAATAGCTCACAGGCCTACTCTAAGATGTTCACACATAGCTGCACGGCACTTGAACATCAACAGTTAGTCCAGGTTTACTTCCCAAAGTAAGCAACATGCACCTATAATAATTGTAGTACATTTGAAATTTACGATGTCAAAGAGAAGTCTGCTCTGACAGTATGTTGTGGTAGAATGACCTTCACATTCACACAGAGTTCATTTTAGGGTACTGTAGCCATTCCAGCCTCTTCTAAGATGAAATCCAGGCACTGTTACCAAGATTTCTCCAAAGTCTGCTGTAGACAGACACTATTGATACCACCAAGCATAGAGTGGACCACCCTAGACAGCCAACGCAACATGGAAACATGGCAGTCTCTGCAGCCCTTTCACCTTCAAACACCCTCACACACTTCTTCACAAACAAAAAAAAAACCCAAACAAAACTCCCAAAAAACCCACAACCCACTCACAAAACCATACTTCAGAGCTACTCAAACTAGCCCAACCCCCACTAAACCCCATGTTTTTCCTGTGTCACAGGAATGTGAGTCTACACTGATCTGCTTGGGGACCTTGTTCTTTCATTAGATTATTCCACATTGTAAACAGTCATCTTTACAGCTACACAGAATATATTCCTTGTAAACAGAAAGTTATCAATCACTCCTGAACCAAAGGTTATATCCTGACTCTGAGACACTACATCCAGTTGCTTAATTCTTCCAGATATAGAATATATACATACAATTTTCTCTATGTATAAAAAAATTACCTGATTATAAGCCTATTTGCTATCTCCGCTTCCTGTTCTGCGACTTGTACAGGACATGATCAGTTTTGTCTCCTTTCCTCCCACCACTCAATATACTCATATAAAAAATATCCAAATAATGATAAAGTGTACTTGATAGGGTACTACTGATATATACTACATAATTATCAACTATATACAACATGTATTTTTGAGTTCACCATGATCAAACATTGTGTTACATCTAGACTTGCCAAAGATGAGTGCAAAGCAAACAAAAGAATATTCCAAACTCAGCTACTGTTCAGCATTTTCTGGTTTAGGTGAAGGAGACAACTTCCTCATTCCCTTTAAAGCAGAAATATGGAAGGAACACATAAGGCTCTTACTACAGTCTTGAATCCCAGAAAAACTGGTGTTGGAAGGGACCTCTGTAGATCGTCTGGTCCAACTCACTGTTGAATGCAGGACCTTAGACTACATTATCCAGGGTCCTATAAAGCTCAGAGTTGAGTCTGGAATTTCCGTTACAGTAAGGGCAATCCCATCACCTCCCTGGGAAACCTATTCCCAAGTTTGTTTTCATGGTCTTGCATCCAGACAGAATCTTCCCTGAAGAACCTGGTACCTGTGGCCTTGTCCTGCTGCTGTATGTCATCATGAGGAGATCACCTCCATTTTCTTTATAATTACCCTTTAGGTATTAGAAGGCTGTGTCTAGCTCCCTTTTGTTGGGATCTCACCCTCCTCTCTAGGCTAGGGGGAAAAAAAAAAAATCCAGCAACACTTTCTTCAAATATTGAGTTTTCAGCTCTGTTGAATCAACAAAATGCTTCAGCCTTGTCTCATTCTATACACTTGAATCAGAACCACTAAATTTTCAGCCAAATCCCCCCACTCAAAACAGCTTTGAGGGTCAGTGGAACCAGTGGTATCTAGCAAGGTTTTCCTTCTTCAATTTTCCTAACCTTTTAACATCACCAGCTCCATAAGGACACAGTGCTCCTCTAGTATACCTGTACTAGCAAGTTAGTGCACATTTTAGCACAAGTTTGTCTTGTCTTGAAGTTCTGCAGTATGCACTCAAGCTCACCACTGATACACAAAGAGGAATGTAGATATGATGTCCTAGAACCGTAAAATGTAACAAGTGACTTTCTTCTTTTGCTCGCAACCTGTACTCTCCTTGAGATCTACTGAGCTGTAGACCTCTGTACTGAGTAGCATCCCAAAACAATACGCATGATGCTAAAGACAAGTATCTGCAATATACTAATTTACGCAGCTAGTTTGAGTGGTTTGCATTCAAACAATAAAATCATATACACATATCAAAATCATTGTGGACTCTGTTAATAACGTAGAAATCCACAATAAATTCTATTGGAATACTTGTGCAAAGTGACAAAACAGGTTGAGCCTTAAGTGCCATGTTGTAATCTTGGCCTAACATATACTACCTTTTCAGAAAAAAAAAAAAAAAAAATTGCCCATGTTTAGGAGAGAATTATTTCCAATAAAGTAAATTTATGTATTTTAAGTGCAAAATACCAATTACATAATACATAACAATACTATGTGCTATTAATGATAACTATTAATATTATATACTATTATATTTAGGCACTTGAACAACACACATGGAACTGATATTGTAAGATAATTTTGACATGCAATTGAAACAACAAACTTTCTTGCTCTAGATCCTCATGTCCTTGCTGTTACTACAAATACTGCTATACTATATAAAAATTTATGTCAAAGATGAACCTCATAATATAATGGTGGATTTTCCATGTGCACACTCTGACTATTCCAAGGTAGGTATCTACAAATACATCAGAATTTCCTGTAATTGTAGGCCTGTTTACTTGAATTATACCCTATGACAGACTAGAAGTTTTCCTCACACAATGTAACAGAATATAATTTACATTCTCTGTTTATTAAGTCTCACAACTAACCTGTGACAGAGGCAGAAGCACCTTGGGACCACTTTTGAAATGCTCCTAAAAAAAGGCACCCTTCGGATTAAGTGAAGCAGGGATGTTTGGGTACTAACCAGTCTCATTAATATTCAGGACACTTTGTAGTTGACTATTCTATTGATTATAAGCAATAATCACTATATCTTCAGTTCTCACTCATCATCTGTGAGACGTACATTAGCTTCTAGCAAACTGACTGGCACACTTCCAGTGGTAATATTTCAAGGCTCTCTGCATTTCAGGATTTTTTTTTCCCCACTTAACTAAACCCTTCTGCAAAGAGTAATGTTCATGTAAGAAAAGCGCATAATCTGAAACACTAAGAAGAAACCCTTTTCTACACTTCCAAATTTGATTCTTTAAAATTATTTTCCACCGCCCATACAAATATTTATAATTCTGGTTATAGCACAGTGATGCCTCGAAAACCTTCTTTAATACTTGCTCCTTACACAAATGCAAGCTAACATTTTACTTTACACACACTCAGTTACAGCAAGACAGATGAATCGTATGAAGACTATGCTCATCCATCTTAAAAGTACAGTTCAGTCCATTATTGTTTTAAAGAGAAATAAACAGCACTTAGGATTTTTGTTATGGCTTATGAGCTGAACCTCTTTCTTGTTTTGGTAATTAGACAAAATCATCTTGCTTTATATTTGAAGCTTAAGCACATACAAACGTCTAGATGCTTCTACTACAAAGAAATGCAGCACAATTAGCATTCCATATTTTTTCTATACCACCGCTTTCTTCAAATAACAAACACAAACAAGATTTTAGTGAACTAAAAAAATTTCTGTAGTTGCAGGTTAAACAGTTGGATAACAAATGAATCTAGGAGTTCTATGAATATTCATAAGAATATTAAATAAGGAAAAATGTACAGAAAAAGACAGCTGGCCATTTAATTTACTCCATTCATCGCTAGGATAATATTGACGACAACTATGTTGGCAACAGGAGAAAAATCGGTACATATAGATGCAGAAAGCCAAGGAGCTTTTAAGAATCAAAGACTTAAGACTAATAAAAACGTATTAGTGGTAACAGAGCAAATGATATTAAATTGGGGAAGATACTCTACTGTATGTGCCATGACTGAGAACTGACTGGAGATACATTTTCACCCCCATATATACCTTTTTGAAATACAGAAGACATTAATTACTCACTGTATTTTAATAAAGGGGACACACATTAGCACCATGGAGCTTAGATTTACACCTTCTTTTCAGTACTTCTTTTTTGAAAAGTAATTGTGTTGATTACTTAGAGGCCTTTCATAGGACTGCCACTATACAGGCTCCCAATATACAGTCTTAATTGCCTTCCTTTTTATTAGCAGATGGCTAAACATTATCATTTCACAATAAAACTACAGAAATCTTTCTCTGATGTTTTTCCTAGTAAGATATAGTTGTCTGATCTACATGGTTGTTTGAACCCTGGAATTCCATTCAAGTACTCTGCCAGCCAAAATTATAACTGTGACACTCTCTAATAAAATAAGATATTCTGTTTTTGTAAATTGCGTAAGAATATTTTGATAATAGAAAGGTGGCTTATATACTTCAGCAAACTTATTTCTGAAGCTATTCATTCTTCATGTACAATAGTTGACATTCACTAACAATGCCTAAATGCCAGATCTTTTATACTGAGTTCTGACACTGAATGTCTGTGTGTCTATGACCTTAGCAATCAACAGCTTTGAAACTTTACTGAGCTAAGACCTGAATTCCAGTTCCTGCTCACAGGATTTAATCTGTTTACCCAAAACTATTTAATGGAAGAAAAAAAGCAAACGCAATCTAACGACACACCCAATACCTCCTCTCGTATTCACTGCATTGCAGAGTAATGCTCTCTAGTAATTGCAACTTCTCTCTCAAAATTACTTGTTGCACAGTAATAAACCAACCTGCTGTCACTGTAGGACACCGGAGTTCTTAACTGAAGTCCCTTCAAAAGATAGCAGACTGAAAGATCGGTGTTTTCAGTCTGTGCAACTGCCCTAAGTGCTAAGAGGTGCCTGCAAACACTGTTACTGTTCTTTTAAAGAGAATAAACTCCTCTCACTTAGGTGTCTGCTCATATTAAAAAAAAAAAAAAAAAAAAAAAAAAAAAAAAAAAAAAAAAAAAAAAAAACAAAAAAAAAACCAAACACCAACACCACAGATTTCTGGCTCCTGAAAGAGAAGATACTTCTAATGTACAGCCCTGAGTCAGTCTTTCAAGCCCTAAAGAGATGTGAGATTTCAGACAAAACACTGTACACCTGGCATTTTCTATTGACCAGTTTGCTGCTGCTTCTCAATCTGCATGTGGTCCTCTGACCACACCTCAAAAAATAGACAGTTTCTCCATGAAGCACAGAGAGCCAAAGCGCTCTAACTAGGCATACTAGATCGTTGTGCTTAATTTCCCAGAATTAAAAAAAGTGTGCCTGACCATACCTGGTACTTCCAAAAAGATCCAGTCCATAAACAGCAAAGGCAGCCAGTGACAAATACATATATACTAGGACAAGACATCTTCAGCTCGTTTACATGCTGGCTTCACCACAGTATCGGATATGGAGAACAAAGACAGGAAAAAAGGTATCTTGTAAATCAGTATTAAAAGTGACAATCTAAAGGGATAAAGGGTGCCCAGTAAACAAGAGACAAAGCCCTTCAGAAAGTAAAGCAGATTAAATAAACTTCCCAAACCAACACAGTAACACTTTTACCACTTTTATCCACAGAGTAAGTATCAATGACACACTGAGAGGACTGTAGAGCCAGATACTACCTGAATACAGTCTACAAACTTTTTACATTAATATGAAGAAGTTTATTCATTACATTGCTGGATTTCAACCAAATAACTGGCCCACCTAAGAAAATTCCTCACAATAAAGCACCTTTATATGATAATTGAGCTACAAGATAAGATATATGTCTATTACATACAGTGATTATTGACTATGAGAAGCTTCCAATTTAGTAGAAAATTACTTTGTATAAGAGCTCTCCAGAGCCAGTGACAAAGGTTACATTTAGCTCTTTTAACACACAGTAAAAGAGAATGAGGCTTCCACTGGCCTCGTGTATATCATATCAAGCAATGGAAAGAATACTAAGTAACGATAAAAGACTTTCCATAGCTTTTCAAGTTCTATCCAAAAGATAATTTGAAAAAAAAAAAAAAAAAAAAGTACACTGCAAATAAAAGTAGTTGAATCTGAAATTCACTGTTACTTTTCTTACCAGCTACACATGTACTTTAAAGCATGAAGATTTAACATCAGTGAAGACACAAAATTCACTGAAGTAATAAGAAATTAATACACTAATTCCTGCTAAGTTAACTGTAAAACTAAATCAGAAATAAAATTATTTCAAATAAAAGTACAAAAGAAGAGATCCTTCACCGATTTAAAGACCATTATAAATTATTTCCTTTAAATTTTTACCAGCTTTATAACAGGAAATTAAAATAGGGAGGATAAATGGGACAGTAAGACAACCAGATCATTGACTCTAATTATCACCTTGAAACTACGCAAAGATTTTGAATTTAAATACAAATTGGACCAAGCAGCAGTAATCCATAAATGTACTTCACAAAAAACAAAGGACACTAAGGTGTCAAAGTCCTCTTGCAAAAATAATGAATTCTTCAGCGCTTAAGAATACACATGCTAAAAAAAAAATGAGGAAATTCAGTCAGGTTGAGCAACATTTGTGTTTTACCAGCTATTCTTGCATTTTACGTTCTTACATAAATTGTATAATTCTTTGTAGTTGCAAAAAATGGAGATATAATCCTTCAGTATTCACAGCAGGTTATATTATGTACTCAGTAGTGCACACTTTTGAGCCAATTTTCAGTGGAAAACTAGAGTATTACTATTTTTCCAAGTTGCTCTTTACATAAAGAGTCTTCAAGTAGAGAGGGATTTTCACTTTTTCTGATTTGCCAGCAAGCATTTGCAAAATGTTTGCATCATTTGTTTGCATATACAGAGCAGGTTATAATTTCTGCATGGACAAGATAACACTCAAAGCCAGAAATAAATATGAAGGATCTTAAACTAAATTTATTCAAATACATGGTAAGAAATATTTTGCACTGGAAAGGAACCAAATGATAATATTAGCTTTAACAGCAAAACCATGGGTACTATCAAAAGAGGTGAGAATGAACTGATGTAAAACAAGTATAAGCACCATGTCATTTTTTCCAAATACCTGATTTTTCAGACTTCTGAAAGTGATGTATTTTAAGATAGATATTGGAGCTACAACACTGAAAAGTTATTCTATGCACACTCTCATTTACAGTTTTTTAACTCTAGCTTGAACATGCATGAATATTAGCAAGATCAGGTCTTAGGATGTTGTGGGGTTTTTTTAAAACCAGCTTGATACTAACAAGTGATACAAAATCGACAAGTAGAATTGAAGAAATTCCACTTCATAAATCACAATATAAAATTATAAATAGCAATTTTTGTTTAAAAAGCATTGTGCTTTTTGTGCAAAATAAACTGATGTATAGCACAGCTTCTAATCTCTGAATTAATACAGTTCTTTCAACTGGGAGTTGCACTTACAAAAAAGTTACAGTTTACAAAAATTTACAGAAGTTTCACAAAAATTTGAGCAAGAAAGCATTAAATCTCTAGCAATATTTCACATAAGGATGTTCTTTAAATATTTTATTTATTTACATTTGAGTACCTTCACAGAAATTTGAAAAAAGTTCACAAGATTAAAATAACCAAGAAAAATTACTGGTCCAGCAGAAAACTAAAAATTTAGCTTCCCGTACACTGTAGTTTAGCATTCAGCATTTTCACAGTGGATTTCAGGACCAATACACTAAAAAAATATGTACATATAGATAACAACAATTATTTAAAAAGAGACAAATGGGCTTTTTTGTTTTCTGAGTTTGTTTTGATTTAATTATATGATACTATTAGAAGAGAAGGATTATGAATCTGGAGTAAATGTGACTTTTCTTTTAACTAGAGATGATTTCATGAAGTCCTGAGAAAGAAACTGAAAAAACTAAAGCATGTGATAATTATGTCAATTGAGAAGAAAATTCTGTTTTCAACAGTTTTTCACCAGCAGGCATAGCCAGAGTACAAAATACACGTGTTGTACACACTGACAACCCTCAAATCATGTAAAACCTTGTTATCGGTGAATTAAAATTAATTTATCATAAAAAGCTACTTACGTTTAGCCATTTTCACAGCAGTGACAACAATAAAAAAATATAGAGGACCTATCACTCTAATATTGACAATATGCAGTATATTTGGTAGCATTTTTCAGAGTTCTGAGGAACAGAAAGCAAGCTGCAGTAGCAAAATCGCAGAAAGCAAACTATGTACAATTCCGACTTTACAGAATGTCACACACTGTCCTTGTACTCCCTTGCAACAATTATTATATTGGATAACAGACTGATTTTTGATTCCAAGGAACTGCAATATACAGTATAATACTGTAGATTGTTTCTGCACATTACATAGCATGACACCTTCAAATATTTAAATGATAGTTAATGCAGAATTTAGTCAGACGGGTTTGGTATTCTTCTCTGAAGATGGCCAAAGTACTGTCTTCATTGAATGATGAAAGCTTTTGTTTTGTAAAAATGAAGTTCATGATAGTGGTTTGAATGCATAATTCCTGAAATCTCTTGCATTTAACATGCATTTTTCTCCTCATGAAGCAGTATTTCTACTGTGGTTATTGAGGACATTTAAACAAAAAATTTCCTACTGACATTTAAATTTTTGGTGTGGGTCCTCTCAGAGTCCAGACTCATCAGGCTTTAAACATGTAAAGACACCAATTCATGATCTTGGAGCACTGAAGGAGTGTTAGGAAAATGTAGGATAACTTCAGGAGTGGATTTCCTTTTACTAGGGCTGAAATTACTGGCAGTTCAGTATGCAATATTATTTTCTACAGCTTACATTTTACTGTGTATGTTTTGCCACTGTAGATATTTTACAAACATGACAGCATTTCAAAAATGCTGTCATGTATTAGGTAAGGATATCTTCACTGTAGTGAATAAAAAGAAACAAGGTATTCACTGAAATGTAAATTGCAATTAAACTTAGAAGTGGCCTCCCAAAAGCGAGAATGAGATGGATTATCACAACACCAATGAAATAGAGCTTTATACATATGTACTCAGAGTGCACCTTTTCCCTGGGTAAATTGACAAGCTTTTCATGAAGCTAACACTACTCCTTCACTGGCTTTAAATTGGCTTTCAGAAAAAGCCCAAGCAATATGCTTCTTGTGTTACTCTGAGCAAGTGCGACTGCTGAGCACAACTCTTAAGCAGATCGTAATTTGTGCACCAATGAAGAAACAATTTTGGGCAATATACTGTGTTTTTAAGATTAAAGATACTATCTCGTTACTCCATCTTTTCCTCATGCTTTTCTCTATGAGGAGCATAAGAAGGAAGGGCTGATACCAGATTTCACAACAGATTTTTTTCCAGGCTTATAGGTTATTAACAAAAGGATTGTTTGAGGCTCAGATGTGGCTCCCAAAATACCAGTTTAGGAGCATTTCTGTGGGAAGGTGAAGGTCAGTGAGAAGAAGTCAGACAAAGACTCAGAGAAAAGGATAGCCACTCAAAGCTCGGGATATAGCAGTCAGGGCTGACCACAGTGAATTCAATGCCAAGTTATAAATGCAGATACCTACAATAATAGCAGAAATATGGTCACCCCTGAGAAACAGATGAGACCAAAATAGGAGAGTAAGAGGGAAGACTTGCTGGGTGGGTGGAGAAAGTAGTTGAGTAAACAAAAGCAGCAACAGAAAATTTCCTTAGCAAACAATGATTTAAAATAGATAGCTGCACACTACTTATTCTATACCAAGAGCTATTAATACATAAATAGCAAATGAATCTTCAGTATGTGATCTGAAAGCCATGAAATGCCCCATAAAGAACAGATGGTAGAATGGTGCATGGGTAAGTAAAAAAAGCAATCGAAAAATGATTAAGCTTTAAGTTTACATTTTCTAAAGTTCTAAATAAGAACAAATATGGTTTACTAGATATGCTGCATATACAAGTGCACACATCTTCACAAGATGGTAGAATCTTACATCCATTACAAGGATAAAACAGAATCTGTACTCATTAAATGCACACGCCATCCAGCACAAGACTGTTCTGCTCTCTAACTAGGTCTCTAACTGTTATAGCAGAACACAAAAGGTTAAAGATAATAAGGAAACCATAAAAAAACCTTCTGTTTACAGAGTAGAGATCGTACCAATCATAAGGCAGAAGTTCTACAAATCTTTCCTCTGGTGGCAAGGCTGCCTAAAGCAGATCCCACCTCCTCTTCCCTCCCAGAAATGAATCCTACCCTTACTCTGCATCCTCATGTGCACCAGCAAAACTACTTGAGGGCACTGAGATGCCTCAGTACTGTTTAAAAAGTCTTGTTGGGGTTGTTTTTGCATCACAGAATTGCTTAGTTTAGATTGGTTGTGTGTATAGTCCTGTAAGTAATTCAACTGAGAAGGCTGTTAAGAGAGTAGAAGTAGCCAAAGAGTTGGAACAATTTAACTTTTCCATCAAGAAAAATATGTGTGGAACCAAGGCTTCAAATGCCATGTACAGTTTTTGAAAATCAGCTGCAGATATTCAGTCAGGAAATGAAAAGATTCTATGTGAAAGCTCTATAATGAGGAAAAAAAGAAAGCTTCAGAGAAAAATACCAGTTTTCCTTTCTCTAATAAACTTCCTCATTCACTAACTGAAGATAGTGACTCTCCCTGTGATTCTTTACCATTATGGCAACTAGCAGCTGAACCAAAAATTGACAGAATCCTTCACAATATTACTCTACATGACACTAGCAGGAGTGTGAAATTGAGTGTGATCACAGCCCCAGTCAATTCAACTGGTTCAGGGAGTTTTCAGTTTAGGTCAATTTTATCTTCAGATCCTCATGCTCTTGAATCACAGAAGTAAAGAAAACAAAGATAGAGAAAAAGACAGTAGGATGAAAGACTATAAAAAGGAAACAAGGGCAGAAAATTTTAGAAATTGCTAAAAGCTCTTCCTGTCCTCCAAGAATAAGAGTCCACACAGCACGAAGAAAACTCTGTCCATATCAACAGTAGTACACTCCTACCTGTCTTAAACCCAATGAATCCGTTTGAGATTCAGACACTCACTCCATGTTCTCTACAGCGTATCACAAGCTCTTCAAGAAATAAACTTCATAACCAAATTAATACTACTTATTTAAAAAAAAAAAAAAAGTACCTTTTTTTTTACTTTAAAAAAATAATTTTTTCCCCCTTGTTGACTGAGCTCTTTGTCCCAAGAACTTCTGGCAAGGTATATTTAAAGCCTTCTTTAGCTGTTCTCTCTTCTCATCACTGCACCTTTTTCTTCTTTATGTTAAATCCAGTCCTCACTCCTTAGGTTCCTACTAAAGAATAACTACTTGTCATCCCCCTTGATTGTTGTAACAGCTGTTCCTAGTTTGCCAATCAGTCCTATGCAATCTCCTCTCATTCTCTTTGTGTAGTTTCTTCCCCATTTTTAGCATGAGAAATCAAAGAGCATATCTGAGGAAATACTAAGTTACAAGTATTTACTAGGGAGTCTAAAGAAGGGTAGTAAAACCTAACCCTTATTCTACCTGTGCTTCAGTGTTGCTAATCCAGATATCACTGAAGTAAATTCTAACAAGTCAATATTTTTAAAATAAATAAATTCATTCTAGAGCACTTTACAACAATCTACAATTCATTTTCCCAGGGACACATAAGCCACAATAAATCTTTTGCAAAGTGAAGTAAAATTAATTAGTCTTGCAGTTGCAAATGAACATATTTTACTTCCTACTGTAACGGCCTAGGAATACATGTGCAGTTTAGTCTGAAAGGCAGCTAAAAATCCAATTAAATTAACAGTTGCTTTTAAGTGAAGGGACAGCGCCTTCTTACCCATGGTACCTAACTCACAGGCTATCCTCTGCCTGCACCCTAAATTAGTGGCAGATTTGCTGAAATTAAAAAAAAATATTTTAAAAAAAGGATTAATCTCTATTAACTATCCTCTCTTCCCACCAAAACTTGATTTCCCCTTAGACCATCAGCTAGTCCATTTTGATTCTCATCCCTGTATTTTATCCCCTTCACTGTAGCAAATAGTTAGAAATACTTAAAAATTACCTTGACATGACTTGTATGTTCCTTGAATGTGTTTTTTTTATTTCAACATAACATAAAATTAGGTTTAATAATCTCTGCTGTCCAACAACAAGTTATATCCCAATGAATTACAGGGGTCAGCATTTAACTGAAAGAGTACTGTATACAGTTACTGAGTTATGACTCATTGCCAGTCAGAGATGCATCAAAATGAAAACTAAAGTCGTTAGTTTCCATTTAGTATTAACTAGACTTTGTTCCCATTAAAAGATTATGCTTCGTATCTTGTTATATCAAGCTGTAGTCTGAGAAATACAAGCAGGACTCATCAGCAGATTAAACATGTATGTAGTGTCTGCAGAAACAGGGCTTTAATGGATTTTATCACTCAAAATGTTAGATAGTTGTCACTGCATAAATCAGTGCAATTTCAGATAATTTTGTTAACGGTTCAAATGCTTTCATCGGAAATCTTAGATATAATGGTCAGTCTACCATAAAGTGGAACGAGCTGCCAAAATAATATCTCTCAGAGCTGAGCTGAAGGTGTTTCTGTCCAAACTTCAACAAGCTTCACTCCTGCTGTGACCTAGGGGCACTGTCCACTGTTAATTAGCACAGGCTTCATCATTCTTTGTTCCTCACCCCACTTGCTCTGAAGGTTGATAAATAGGAGCTCAATCCTTGCTGGCCGTCTGCCTTCCCCAAGTTGTGCCCTGCTCCCTGCCCTTGGACATGCCTGATGTTCTTTTGAACATCATTATGGCTACACCTCAGTGTTACCCTGTTCCAAAGGAGAACAGGTTTACAATAAACAATAGAGATCAATGTGGGAACAGTATTCAATATTTCTCCAGAGATTTCATCAATGTGATTTTTAACACTACTGTAAAGATGGAATGACTCCGGAATAAACAGAACTGCCAATGCATAGCCAATGCATCAGAAGGTTAGGGCAGTTTGACCACTTCCCTTTTTATGTACTCCAACTATTCCATATGGGTCAAGATCACGCATAGTGGGATGGCTGCAAGCCTGCCTTCTGCAGTCCTGCACTGTCAGTCATGACAGCATGTCCTGGAATATAGCTAACTTTTCTTGCTTTCCCTTTCCCTTGGAGGAAGTAGAAGCTTCAGCTAGCAGAAGTCTTGGGTATGGTGCAGACATGGACTGGAGAACCACCATGTATGTGTGACCCTACAGATTTCTGTAAACTGTTCCTGCATTTGACTAATGAAGGGAAAGCAGCACTGCTCTCATTAGACTGCTACAATAGAAACATGATGAACAGATTTCTCTAGGGGAAATTATTTAAAGCTTTTCCAGAAACACTTCCTATTGAACAGACAACACTGAATTATGGTTATTTTCTGAAAGTGTGTCTGCTTAGCCATGGATCTTATATTCAACAGGAGACCATTACACTGTCATAACATTCGATTCCACTTACATTACCTCTTAATTAACACTGGAACATTTAGCAGCTATTAGAAGAGACATTCTCAAGAGTTCTAGATTTCATCAGAGCTCACAGGCAGGCTGCCTTTAGTGCAGTAGTTTAAGATTAGAGATGCAATTTGAATTAACAAAACTAACATAATCTTTGACTCATTCATGTTTCTAGGAAAAGTATTTTCAAATGCTCCATGCTGATATTTTTATGTTCTACATTTAAAACACTTCCCATGCTTTAAAAGAATCTTTGCAAATTCTGTCTTACTTTATAATAGATGGGTTCGGGGTACAAGGTCCTAGATAAATTTAATCTCTAAAGCAATTTGCAATGCAGATAAATTTTAGCAAGAAAGATAATCTATGAAATAAGACTGTTTTTCACAAAGTAAGCATGTATAGGCACATATTTAGATACGTAACAGTGCATGTGTCTGTGCTAAACCAAGAACAGTCTTTGACAAAATGTTGGTCAAAAACCCTAAGTCCTAGAGTATCCATCATTAAATTGCTACATTGATAGTCCAGAAGTAACAGGTCCATGTGTAAAACAGTTTCTTTACAGATATGAATTACATAATTTCAGAAGTAAGAACGTATTCATAACGTAACAGAGCTGCAAATCAAGTCTTGTATGAAATTATCTTTATTGTACAAATAAAGTGTGATTTAATGCTTTAGTCATTCTGATTATTTGCAGACCATGACTCTGCTAAGCCTATAGATTTTATCAGTTTATAACTTCAATTGCTATCTTTAAGACAGTAAAACAGTACTATAACGTTAAAAAAAAAAAAAAAAACCCTCAGCATCTATGAAGCCAACACATTTAAAAAAAAACCCAAAAGTGTTGGCTTCCAGAAGTCTTATTCCAGTATCTATCACAGGCAATAACTATTATTAGCTACACTGGAAATATTCTCAGATACTAAATTTCACAGACTGTTCACTCCAATGCATGAACAAATATTTTGCATCTGTTTCTTAAATATTTGTTTTACCTGGAATGATTTGTAATGTACACTGTGGCTTCAAAGTCAACCATAGGGTATTTTACAGTTATGAGAAAGGCATGTGCCCAGAGGTTGACATTCCCTTATTTAACAAGCAATATGTGTATGGTAATTATACAAGATTTAAGAACTTTTTTGCCTTCCTCCTCCCCCAATACTAAAATTGCATTTTCCAAGATTAAAGTTTTTGAGTTTATCCATATTGAGCTATGAGTTTAGTAAATACATTTCTAGATATAGTATGTGTAAAACATTGGTATGTATCGTTTGGAAGTGTCGGAAAGGCAGAAAGGTACTTTCAACCTAGCAAGGACATTAACATTAGTGTTACAAATGTTAGGGTGAAAGACAGGCTTCAAGCGGTACAATTTGGAAGCAATAATACAATTTGGAAGCAATACAGAAAACATGCTTAATAATTCTGGGGAATCTTCTTGCATAGATTTACCGATAAAGAGTTGGGAAAGATCAAGGAAAAAAATACGTAGATGCTATAGAAGAAAGGTATCTGTGTTTCATTAGAAGGATTTTTCAAGCAAAGTTTATTTTCTAGTAAAACTTGCGCTGATATAATTTTACTAAAACATACGGAAAATATTCAAACATAATGCCTCAAATCAATTTTAGACAGTCCACTATGTCGTGGAAAACATTTTTTAATATGTCTTCTATTTTGGGGTTGAGGTTCCCCTCCCCTCAAAAAAACCCTCTATGGCATTGTCTCACACTCCATGTTTTACCAAAGACATTTCACAAATTCAGATGTCAAGGCATCAGTGTTTTGTGAATCTTTGGTAACACATTCAGCTATCTACTTATCAGCTGTGTGGAAAGTCATACTTTTGTTTTGGAGGAAATCCAATCTTAATGTTAAACCCCATCTTCATTCAAGCTAACATTTCTACAGGAACTGAGGAAAAAACAAAAGCTCCACTATTCTGATTTTTAGATACCTTCATGTGGGAAAGTACAGAATAGAATTCAGGTTCAGAAGCCAGCAGCAATGCTTGTAAGAAATATTTTAATACTTGGGCATTAAAGAAGAAATAAAGTGTTTGAGAAATGCATCTGTAATACTGAAAAGAGCAAGGTTGGGATATGGCACAAAACGATGCCTAAGTGACAACTGTACTATCCAACACAAGAAAGAAAACAAACTAGTTTTAAAATTGTGAATATAAACTTTGTGAAGCTCAGCATTGTCATTGACTTGGGAGACACACGGTCCAAGGTCTTTCAGTATTTAGACCAGCATTTCAGGAGTTTATCTATTTATGTATTTTTTACCTCAAAGGAAGAAAAGACTATTTTGATGATAAACCTCAAGACTGACTGAATAGAGCATAGGTATGTAAGACCCCATCCATACTTTACAATTTTAATCATGTATTATTGTCTACAGTAGTCCTTAAAATAGAATATCCTATCTATCTTTTTTGATAAATTTAATCTCTTATTAAATTCCATTTCTGGCATTTTCCTGAAGTATGTCTTTGATTAAGACAGTGGAAAACATTTTCTCTGTGGAAAAAACAAAAAATACAGCAAGCTAAGACTACACTGTGTTGCTTCCTGTTATGCCAACTTTATTACACATTACGCTGAGAAAACTTTTAAACCAAAACACAACCAGTTTATGCAGTTACTGTAGGAGTTTCTCAAACATTTACAAGTTACACAAGAAGCATGAGAGATGTGGAGAACAAAGAGTTTAGAAAATAAAGTTTAACCATACAAGCTGATTTATCACTTTGTTATTGAACTGCAGTGTTTAAACTGGCATGTTATTAGTACAAAAAAAAAAAAAAAAAAACAAAACACAAAAAAACACCCAAACCACAACCCTATCTTAGCAGTTTAGTTTTTAAAGGATGACAAGAGGAGTGTTGTTACACCATCCCTGATCCAGTCCTCAGAATATTAAACAGTAACTGTTTCCAACCAGTGCAAGTGGCATAAAGTGACATAAAACTCCAGTAGTAAGAGGTAAGTGACATAAAACTCAAGTTCAATTATCAGTTCAGTCAAATGATGTCAGTAAAAAGATGTAAGATTTCAATTGACAGTATGTAAAATATTGCTTCCCCTTCGATCTGGCTTCACAAGACTTTCTAAGGTATTTAGCTATATTTACCTATGAAAGGAAAAGTGATGAAACTCTAACCCTCTCTTAGCCGATGGTCTGAAACATCATGCAAAGTGTGTCCCAGTGCTGCTGGCCAAGCTAACAACTTAATTACCACAGCCTTTCAGAAGTGTTACCGTCACTGCAGTATAATTATTAAATATTCTAACACCCTATTCAGTTCCCTGGAAGAGTGGAGCTTACTATTTTAAGAAAGCCTGCCTATTTAAATGTCATTAACTATCCAATTAGTACAGTCTGCTCCTTGCTAGCTGCAGAGTACTGGGATAATCTTTTAATTGTTAACCGCTATTGAATAATTTTAGCAATTACGCTTTTGTACATTCCGCGATAATTAAGACAGACTGCCCCTAGAATCTCATCTTTTTTTCCAGGGTACCGTGACAAACAGAAGGGCGATCACTGGTAGGAAAACACGCGTGTGACCGGGGGCAAGGGTAGCACCGAGGCCCGCCGCCCCGCCGCGCACCTTCCGCGCAGGCAG
>NW_020799098.1:36885025-36906970 GCF_003259725.1 Athene cunicularia
GCAGCGGGCTTCGCCGCGGTGCGGCAGCGGCGGCGCCGGGAACGTGCGCCCGGCAGCCCCGGGCGGGAGCGGGAGCGGGTGTGCGTGCAGGGGAGGGCATGCCTCTCTCCCGAGTGCACCTACGGACACGCTCGCCTCTGTGTGTGTGTGCGTGTGTAAGTGCCGCTGTGCGGGTCTTCCGTACGTGTGTCTCGGTAACGTTGCATGGAGCTTGTATTCGAGGAGACTCCAGGCTCGCTAGCCGCAGTGTACTTTTGTGTGATTCGCTTTTACGTTTTGTTATAGCTTATGCGTGACCAGTGCAGAGCGGGCTTTATTTCACCTCTGTCTTGCTGGCTGCTGAACCTTTGTTTGCTGGTTTTATTGCCCTTTTCCTCCCCCGACCCCAAATCCACATGCAGCTCGAGCAACACGGAGGTCTCGCCTGTCCATTCCTCAGGGCCAAGTACACCACTAGGATTAGCGCAAGGGAAGGGAACATGACTTAAAAGCGGCGGAGGTGAAACTGCATGAAGGATTCCCTTCACTGCTCCTGCAGTATCCGTCCTAGCTCAGCTTCTCATTGCCGCTGTCAGTGGAAAAAAACGTTTCTGTCCCACAGCGGCTGTTTTTATCCCACTATACACACACGTGATAGATAGAATATTGACATTCTCGTCTTCTCTCCTATCCCTCCCCCTTTACAAATTAGGGTTCAAATTAGGTGTCCCAGTGGTAGAAGACAGAAGTGTAAAATCTGCAAAGTTGGTACAAACTCTTCCAGATAGTCCAACTGAAGGGGCGTGGGGGGGCGTTATTTGTTTGGTTGTTTTTTATCGGATAAAATTTCCACCCTTCTCCCCTAGCAGCAAATAGACATTCTGGATGTTCTTTTTCACTTCCAGGGGAAAAAAAAAAAATACAGCACTACAAAAAACAAGGAAATCACAAATGTGCTTAGAGGATAAACAATTATTCAACAATATTACTAGGCAATAAAGCATAAACTATATCCCTGTTTGTCTTCAGGTGACAAGAAGTAGAGATGTAAAGATTGCTTTCATCCTGAGTCGGTCAATGAATTTATGTAGATATGTAATTTCAAACGGAGGGTACAAATCTTTCTTTGTGCAGCAAATCTGTAATTCTACCTTTGTCAACTGAAGACAATAAACTAGAAAGATTAATGTACATTTTGTCTTCAGTAGTAAATCCTACTGTCAAATGGAGAGAACTTTTTAGTCAAAGAATTGGATCAATAGTTGACTTTATTTTGAAGCATTTATTTAAGAAGCTACTTAAAAAGAATGAAGTTCATGCTCTTAACATCCTTAAAGAAATCTCTCAAAGGCAATTATTCTATTTGCCAATCTAGCAGTCACTGCCATGTAGCTACAAAAAGCATGAAAGCTGGTTGTGGAAATCCCTTCGGGTTCAGACAGTGCTTTCTCAGTGGAAGAAGAACAGTAGGAAATTAAAAAGTGAAATGCACTTTAAAAAAATCTTTTGAATGTTTTAAACAGCTTGCTTTGAATAAGTGAAGTTTCATCTCTAACCAGTAAGATTCAAGGTCAACGAAATCCAAATGACATGTGTTCCATGCCTGAAAGAGTGCCACCAACCTCAGGTAACTCTCAGTGAGGAATATTTTTAAAGTTTACTATCTGACTGTTTTGGGTTTTTTTTCTAAACTCTCAGTGTCCAGCAAGTATTTGTTCAGAAGACCACAGAGTGTCTTCCACTGGAATAAGCTACAATATTTTCAAAATACGGGAGATTAATGAAGATACTACTTTACTAATGATGGGCCTATAAAAACACTTGTCAAAGTCAGTGAGAAGACCTTCCATGATTTCAGTTAAATTTAGTTTGACACGTACTGTAATATACTATTTCAAATGTCAACTGTTTCACAGATCTTAAAAAAAAAAAAAAAGAGTAAACTAAGACTCTTTTATTTTGATATAGATTCTAAGAAGAGGAAGCACTATCTAAAAACTAGAAAAGGCCTTAACAAGACTGATCGTATAGTAACATAACTGCTTCCATCAAAATGAATTCTTTAGGCAGGTGGATCCAGCTCAGCAGGAGTTTGACTTGACTAAGTCAAACTAATAATAAATTTAGTGACTAAATATATTGACTGTTCACCTGGGTCATGCAAGCAGAATATTAATGAGTGTTCTAGAGTCATAGCTGAGAAATACAAAAGAAAGCTAGGAATAAATATCTAAAATTAAAAGCATAAAAACAGAAAGCAAAGATATGCTTTCTAAAATTTCATCTTGTGTTGTTTAGTTGCCGTCATTTGGCCTCTTTCATCATTTAAATCCCTGTGATCTCACACTTGGCATTTTGGTGTTTTAAAGTGTTTCAAATTGCGATTGCTAAATAAAAAAAAAAAAAATATGCAGCCCCCACTGCCACCCACCAACACTGATACAACCTTACAACTGGCTTTCTTTATTATAATGTAATGGCCTGTTTTCTGTCTGGACTCTTAAAGTCCTACTTCTGAGGTCTTAAACAGCTGCTAATATTACGTGTAGCTGCTGATACACATCCTCTGCAGTATGTTATACTTCAGAAATGCATCTAATGATCACAGCAGAAAATTAAATATATGTGTTAATAGTTTCAAATATTCAGTCAAATCTGATCATGTTCTGTTTAAATATCAGGAAAGACAGCTCCTCAGTAAGAAGTTTCTCCAAAACGCTGTTTTCTACCCCTAGCCGTTTTATCTGTGCAGGAGTCTTTTTACAAAAAAGATGGATTTTTCTTCCATAGCTGAACAGGCAAGTTTTCACTCTTTTTTTCAATTTCTTTTCAGGTAGCTGAAATGCTTTTGATCACGATTTATAAATATGTCAAGCAAAGCTGTGAGTAAACTAGCAAGAATATATTGGACAGTTGGAGTTTTAAAATTGTGTCAAAAATCATATGCTGCCATATGTTGTAAAGAATCAAGAATTCTACACAGTGCATGTTGAATTTATGGGTGGATAACATTTAATATATTATGAAATCTTACCTAATTATTACAGTCTTATAAACATTTAATGGATAGGTTTTTCAGCTAGCCAAGATTTAGAATAGTGTACTACTGTGAGCATTTCAAAGGCAACAAAAAGGGAGGAATTCTCCCTTTTTTTCAGACCCAATAAGCAAAGCATTGCATTTACCTTGGCATGTCCAAGGGCTACTAGCAAATTCAGTCTTTGGCCTGTTATCCAGTTTCTGTAAACAAAGATTAATATATATAACTGATGAGGAAAAGTGTGCTAATATTGCACATTTTAAAAGAAATGCATGTCAATAAACTGATCTGGAAGAGGGAAAAAACATTACAATGACTGGAAGAGAGAAGGAAAATCTGTAGGCTTTTAAGAAAATGTTGATACTCTCAGGCTAGTGTGTTGGAGGAAGGTGATTTTCTTCCCTGTAAATAAACCTTTAAGTTGAGGTGACATGAATACATTTGAATAGTAAGTTCTGGGTCTAACCACAGCTTACTTTTTCTGTTTGGTTAGGGGAGAACGATTTCTAAGGAAACATACAACCACGGGTGAGGTCAATGGCTTCTAGATAAAAGAGAAAGAGCAACCACTTTTGGTAGTGGGAGTTGTTTACAGTCTATTTCTCTTCTGGTAACTAAGATGATCTGCACCTTCTGACCTCATCACAGTCTACAACTTCCTGAAGGGGGCAGCAGAGGGGGAGATGCTGATCTTTCTCTGGAGACAAGCAATAGGACACCAGGAAATGGAATGAAGCTGCTTTCCAACTTGAGATATTCTACGATTCTATGAAAGATGGGGATATCACATGGGCCATTATCATTACTGCAACGCTAAACATTCACATATGGCTCCATGTCACCTGTGTCCCTCAGCAGCCAGGAAGAGCTTCCTCATCTGTACTAGATTCATTGGTAAATTTTTGTGTATGTCGTAAAGGGAGCTGAAAAGTATGTCATAAATGGATCTGAGGATGCTTGAATACCGTTCACTGAGGTGTTATACTGTAATTGTCATGATTCTCTGGCATTTGTCCAGAGAATAGCACTGCACAGGTCAGAGCTGTAGAGCTGAACGAAAAAACTCCCAAAGTGCTGTGTTTCTGAGCATGTTGATGGGGGGCCTACTGCTGTAAAACATGTCCGAAGTGCCGAATTTGAAACTGATGTGAGCTGGATTAGAAATGTTCTGCTTATCCTGATTTGGAGTGAATCAATGCTTATAATCCCCTCTGTAATAGAATATTTTTTTCCTCTTTTTTTTTTTTCCTCTTTTTTTTTTTTTCCTTTTGTTTTTTGAGACCCATTTTAGTGGGAATCAAATGTATTAAGCAATTTCTGTCATGGCTTGCCTCTGATTGGGCAGTCATGCATAATGAGCAGATATTTATACTGTACCTTGCCAGTTGAGACTTTTTAACCATACATTGCCTTTTAAGGGTATTTGGTACCATATATGTTCAGAATAACTGTATCTTCTCCTTGTAGTACTTCTTATTCAGCACTTGGGTACTTCCTGATGGCCATGTAAATATTGACATAAAGTTATATACCCTATTAAGCAATGCACAAAAAATGTCTTGCACATGAAAAGATTCATTATTATAAAGATCTAAGAGAAGATGAAGAAAACCTTTCTAATTCCCTGGAATAGGAAATAACCAAAAGTGAATGACATTTGCTATGATTTCCAGGTTACTTGATACAATACAATATGACATGGTGAATGATGACAGTTTAACTGTGCTTTAATGTTCTTAGGAAGAAGAATACAGTGAAGGGTACAAAACCACAGACAACAGCTTTTACTCAAGCTCTGTTTTGAGCCATGTAGTGCCAGATGCTGGGAAAGTTTTCAAGGAAAAATATTCCATCACGTATGCTTGTCTATGCTGAGACATCAGTTTACATGGCAAACAGCTCTCTGACAAGGAGGGGTATTGGGTGAGATGCGCCTTTGATTTGGTCCAGTCTGTTTGCTCTTATGTGGTTTTGGAACCCCTTCTGCAGCTAGTACTGGAATAAATGATGCTATTTCATTGTAATGGTCCTACTGAATGTTTTATGGTAATATACAAACTCCAGAAGAAAAGTAATGCATTTAGAGGAAGTTAGCTTCAAGGCTTCACAGGATTATGAACCTACAAAATCAAGAAGTTGTAGTGGAAACTACCTGTCACTGTAATAGTAAGAACAGATGTTAATAAGCAAAATTTAAAGATAAAAGCTCACATATAATAGAGATGTCTGAAAGAGATCTTAACTGTTAAAATTACTTGTCTGAAGTAATACATTTCACAACTGGAATTTTGATATAATGATAGATATTTGACATTTATGGGTGGAAAAGAAAATATTTGTGTTTCTACAACTTTTCAAATAGATTATATAATTTTCATTTTAGTTTCTTTTGCCTTCTGAAATTATTGTACCTATTGGCTTGGTATCGAGGAATTAAATGACTTGTTGCACTCCTTTACATTAAGCATTCTTGATCTGAAACGAATACATTTAGCAGACTTGTGGTCTGTATTGCTTCAGTGTACACAGCCAAATAGCTGCTACAATGACCTGTTTGCAGAATTATATATATACGGAGGACCCATGTATATAATGAAGTTTTAAAAAACTAGATTGCCACAGAGAGGAACTACAATCTGTAATGTTCATAATGTTGATTTTAAAACCACTTTGTTTTTCAATTCCTAGTAATCCCTTCCTTGCATATGGACTTCCTAGTCTGCAAATGTTTATGCACATGTTCAATTTTTTAACCTGAAATTTGATATTTAGACAATTTGGTTATAGCTATGGAGAAAAAAAAAAAAAAAAAAAAAGGTTATAATATTTACTCTTCTAAACCTAAAATCCATGATTTTTTATTTCAAAATTTTATTCTTAAAAATGGAATTGCTATTTGGGAGTTCAATTTAGATGTATAGCTAGATACTCTACATGCATTCATTCCAGTTTGGACTTTATTGGGCTAGATAAAGATGAATTAATCATTGTAATGGAAGTTTACATTTGCCTAGAGACCAGTGGTTTTAAGTTGCTTATACTTGCTGTTGGTAAACAGAGGAAGGTCCTTAGCAATAATGTGGAGAACTGATATCTCGGAGAGGCTAATTTCTCAAAGTTAAACATGTTCTGAATGACAGAGAGTGCACTCGTATTCCATAATGATGGTGAAGTATTTTCCAAGCAACTAGTTTCTAAGGAAAGCATTAAGCAGTATTTTTTTATGATGAATATTTGAAAGCAACTGAGTCAGATGAACTGAATTCAGAAGGAGATATATGCTGTATTCATTTTAGAGGGATCTTAGAATAATCTAGAAACTCCTGGAAGCAGTGAATGTAATATTAAAGCTTAAAAAAAAAAAAATAGAAGCCCAACCAACATGACCCATGTTGTAAAAGAGAAGCTAAGAGAATGGTGAGGCGGGTTTCTATACATAACAGTTCAAAAGCTTTGAATACAGAGCATTACTGCTAGAATTCAAGGCAGAAGGTTTTTGGAAGATAAAATCTTGTCAAACAAATGTGAATTCTTTCTTTGAGAATGTTAAAAGTTTGGCTGATAAAAGTAAGTGCTTTTGTACAGCTACCTGATAGTTGTATGCTTAGAAATTCGATACATAAGCTGCAGTCTCAAAATTTGGATTGTACCCTCGAAAATAATTATTCTGAAAATAATTAAAAGGTCATAAAAATGGTAGTTAAATCAACATCATAAACACACACTCTACCATGTTGCATTTCAAAGGGCTTTTCTCTTTATTTGTTATATGTAGAAATAAATAGCAGTTAGGAAAATACAGGTTAAATTGTTTACATGTATAGTATAAAGCCGATAGAAGAATGCTGTAGCAGCTCTTTATACCCAAAGAACTAAATTAAGCTGAAAAGTAGAAAACTTATAGAAAAGACCCCCTAAGTGCTTGGAAACTGGAGAAAATGTCTAATACTGGGCATTTAAAGAGATTAGTTAGCTGGCAAGAGAGGAGAATACCAGATACTAGTGATTTTTCAGTCTAATGGAGAAAGACACTGTCTTTCTGGAGATTGCCACCAGAACTCTTTAAAATGTAAATACAATATGTATTTTTCATGATGAGATCAACTACAAGAACAAACTCCCAAAACCAACAATAAATTCTCCATTCCTTCAGGTACTCAAATAAAATCTAGATAAGTCTTTTAATCATGTGCATACTATGCTTTAACCAAATAAAATATTTAAATTTAAGTGTGAGACAAATACAGGGACCTATGCCTGGTTCTTTCTGTCCTTGGATACTCTGATCAATGTGATTTTTACGTGTACAATTTTAATTGTTTTAAAATAAGTCTGTGTGAGACAGGTTTGGTGAACAACATGTTAAATCATATTATTTAGCACCGAGTTTGCATGTAGCACACCTTTCCTGTATTGATATGCATAATACTAGTATTTTCACCTCATGCTCCCCTTTCACCTTCTAATAGTCCCTTAACTAATTGTTAAGGATTTTAGAAGGTTTTAAACCTTTTGTATGTATAAAACTGGTCAAAGTTATGTCCGTATATTCTAATATTAAATTAAAATAGGTACTAAATATTCTAATATTACATTAGAATAGATACTAAATTATTTTATAGATATGTTAAAGTTTTAAATTGAGAGGTACTTTATTACATTGAGGAATTTTAGAGCAAGGACTTGTATTAGAGGATTATAATTTCCCTTTAATAATGTGAAAGTAAAAATTACAGTATTAGATCAGATCATCATCATAAGATTTTTTGCACTCTCATTTTCCATCAGCAAGAAATATCATACCGGATAGTTGCATAATAAGTTCCCCATAAAGGACATTATTTATTCAGCTGATATCCTCACTAATGAACAGCCAAGGATGCCCGATAGAGACGTGTAAAATCATGGTTTTCTTTGCCTCATTTGTATTTCTTTCTTATTCCCATCAAGATATCCTTGCCTTGCATTTTCTCTATTTCTGTTCTTCATACCACCCAACTGAGCAGTGTACCTGTCCTAATCAGTCTGAGATAACCAGAGAAAAGTCTTCTTGACTTCTTAACCTAGTCTTCTTGACTGAACTAAAACTCTGACATCCAGACCCTGTGGCTAATCTGCAATGCTTTGGATTTTTATATTTTGTTTTCTAATCCAGCAAAATCAGACAATTTCCAAGCCTTAAACATTAATTTTCCAGTTATATTTTCCATGAGTCTTGTTAATCTGAGGCCTTGCTACCAAAAAAAAATCCTCACCATGTTTAATTACTTACATAGTGACAGAATCGTGATAACACATTTCTTGACTGATCTGTCCCATGTAAAAGTGTGTCAGTTGAGAGGGAATTCTAGTAGAGATCCCTGATGGAAAACAAGCTGGTTTGCTTGGGGGAAATGAAGGTGCCTTTTCTTCTTCCCTGAATATACATTATTTTGTCATCTGCTGAATTTCTGCCTATATTACTTGCCAGAGGATTCAGCTTTCTTGTGCAAACTCACCACAAAATAGATTACAAGGTTGACACGCGACAGTTTTCCTCTCTTACGGTAACTGTGACAAATACCATTATCCATAGTTACATCACACTGGTTTAATCCTGTTCTTTTATGTATATTCCTACTCTTCTACTATGAAATTTTAATGCACTGAATTACATAAGTCAATTATGTATTTTTTTTAGACACACACATATGTAAATGTAGATATATTTATGTAGATGTCTCTGTGTGTTTTCTTCTTGTTGCCTTTCAATGTCAGTGAACCTTTCTATGTATTTTATAGCAAAGAACACCTAATTTCTTGTGTATAATTTGCCAGAGGACCTAAAGAAAATTAGCAGTCTTAAATCTTGCATTTAAAATTCCGTAAGCACTTGAAAATGAAACTTAAAAGGTTAGTCACAAAAGTGTATTTGGACATGCTGCTCTGCTTGTGTGATATATGTTGTTCTGTATGGTTTCATTTTATGCCCTCATGCTAAGAATCTTTATCATGTCTTCTTAAAGAAAAGTGTTTCGATATGCAACCTTCAGTTCTAATCCCTTCTGCTTGTGCTCTGTCTTTGTCAATATGGGATAATCAGTACTGAAGTTCACGTGCTGGGAGGAGAATGACATCAAAGAACATTGTTGAGTGGTTGGGATTTTTCATATATATGCACTGTGTGTTTGTATATATATAGATTACATCTCTAGACATATTTGTTCTTTTGTTGTTTGGGGTTTCTTTTGAATACTACAGGATTTTGCAAAGCTTTATGTGCTATTACCCAGAGATGTAACATTATTTTTTTTCAGCTGAGCCACTGTAGATAGTTATAACCATTATAACCATCCATTGTTTGTGGGTTGCTTAAAATATTGCTACTAATATATATTAGTTTGTCCGTTAACATTGAATTTCATGTGTTTACTCCACTCACCTACCATCTTGGCATTACAGCTCATACAATTTTATGTCCTCTACAAATTTCAGTATCTGCTTGACCCTTTACAGGAATAAATATAGTAAATAACATGTTAATTAACACACTAACCACTGAAGATAATGAAAACTGATTATTTAATTTATCTTTTCTGTCTCTTTCAATTAACCAAAGCTTAGCCATGATAAACTTTTCCTCCTGTCCCATGAGCAGTCCCGAGTTTTACTGTCAAAACTTTTGAAAATAAAAATGTATGTTTTTATATTATATAATATGAAATTATATACTTTAGCTCTCCTTAGTACAAGATATTCCTGTTGTACTAGCCATGTAAAAATTAGACAGAAATTCATAACTTTTTTAATATTTTCCTATATCATACCCTTTTAAAGCAATCATTTTTGACTGCTGGTATCCATGATTTTGGAGTCATAGCTAGCATAGGATAAGTAGATTTGCTACCATGCAGCCTTTTTCATTTTCTGTTAACTACTGCATTAGAGCTCACAGTTCAGCCAGATGACTCCAAGGCTCCAGCAGAACTCGTGAGTAACTGTATCCAGGCCTAATGAAGTACAGCTTTTCAATTTGTCTGTTTGTTCCAGTATTTTACCACTAATGTTCAGAAACTTTGTACATGACTTATCTCATCTTCTGGAGAAAAGTGACAAAATAAAGCATATACTGCTTTTTGTAATGTTGTTGTCTTTTAAAATCCAACCATACTACCAGTTCTTTCTTAAGTTTCCTTCATCCTTTATTTACACTTTCAAAAATTGTTTGTCTGGTTACTTACTTCTCATGGTCTACTTTGTAGTCCTCCTACTTTACATTTTACATTTTTAACCTGACAGAAATTATGCTTCTTTCTAGAGAAGAATGATTGAATGATACAAAAGAAAGATTGTATCTGTCACTGACAGAGGAAAATAGTGTATTTATGCCTTATAGCATATGGATCAGTATATTTATTCATTGATTTATAGCACTAAGTTATTCTTACAAAGAATTCAGTAATTTTCTAAACTTACTTTAGATTAAGTGGCAGGGGGTATCTGGCTGGGGAACATCCTTCTTAGTACAACTTTTTCAGGGGACATCAGAAGAATTTTTGTTTCAAATTTCACCCTCTATGTTAAGTCAGCTTCACTCTGGGATTTTTCTATGGTGAGAAGAGTAAAAGTGTGGTGAATTCATCTTTACTTGCATTAACAATATCATATTATCCTTAGAGTATCATTATACTAAAATTCATAAGGTACCTTAAGAGCTTGTGTGCAAATCTAATCCTTCCACAATTGTCCATAGATCATAGGGACTGATGTTTTAAAGCTTTTTTGGAGGACTTCAGAAAAAAAAAAAATGTCTGCCAGCTACATAAAAAAACCTTGTGAGATATTTTCTATTTCAATAGCAAATTGAATTTAAGGTGAGCCCCCTGTTTGTGAGGAAAAACATCTGTAGGTCAGGAATATCATGACTTTTCCTCATTTGCAGGATAGACATAATTTATGTTTCTTCTCCCCTCATCAGTCTCTATATTTCTGTGCACAAATGTCTTTTCTATTGAGCTGTCCTCCATCTGTAGGACAGTTCTCGATGCACAGAAAATTAGGGATTAAAGAGCATTTTAGTAAAGTTCACAGGAAAATGGAAAATTTGCTAATGATCATGTTAGTTCTAGAAAATATCAATATAATATGCTTTGTAGACCTTAAGAATTATAGGACTTGATATATTCTTTGGAATCAAGCAATAAAATACATAGAATATAATTTAATTAATTACCTGCTTAAAATAAATATATTTTCAGACCAAGGCAAGCATTCTGTAGTCACAGAAAAGTGCAGGATGATGCCAGTGTTTATGGATATTATTTGTACATAAATCAATTGTAGTGCATTTTGCAATTCATAACTTGTTTATACAAATTACATTTTCTAGGTACATACTAGCATCTTTCTGCAGGAATTATTGTAATCGTATAGTAAGAATGGGAATGATTTAAGATCTTCTAAAACATCTTTATATTTTTATGTATGTAGGAATGTATATGTCCATTTCTGATGATTTTTTTAAATTTGTCTTCTTGCAAAGAACTTCAACTGAAATCAAAGCAGAAAATTCATCTAAGATGGACCCAAGCTTTTGACTGGATTCAGTGCCATAGTATTGAAAACAGTCCTATAGGATAAAAATGTATTAACATGCAAATAAATACTTCAGGTTTCTACATCCAGTTTAGGTTTCCCTGTGTCACTGCAAAGTCCACCATACAAATATGTCATATTTAAATTGCAGGAGTGTCATGTGTACATCATCCACAACATTGTTAAGCTTTTGTTAAGTATTGTATGAACATTGTTAAGTAACGTTCATTCAAGCTGTTGAGATTGACTAGTCGAAAGTTTTGGTGCACTGGTATTCCTGTAGACTTGCATTTTTTACAGAAGCAGGCTCTGTGGTAATATCTATATCTAATGTGATGAGAAAGACCGTAAAGAAATCATGGCAGTAACAGAAATAAATGAACTGGTTCAAATTTAAGAGTAATTACAATGGCTGTGGTTGTTCTACACCTAGTACTATTATCAGATCAAAGGAATTTATATATATAAACTCTTGAGAGATCTCATTTCATGTGTCTGTCCCAGTTGCTATACACTGTTCCATATGACTGCTTTGCATCAGTGGAGCGCGAAGCATCTGGGATACATCTGTAATATAATCGGTAGTTCAGCAGTGTAGCAACAGATAGCCTAGAAGTTCCTCACTCGGGTACTGGTAATGCTGTAGCTGCATAAGAAACCCCTTGCTGTTTGGCATTATATTGGCTATTTTATTTCAGTAAGTTAATTGCTTTTAATCCCCTTCTGTCCTTGCCACCTTTCCACTGTGTCGAAGTCCCTGAAAAAATCTGTCATGAACAAAAGGAATAAAAAATTTAAATTGAAAAGCTTAGGTGTGCTCTGAGACAATGCGACTAATGCAGTGCTGAGTACTGTATGACGTATCATTAAGCCAATTCTTAAATGTCTTAAAAAACAAATATTACCCAAAAAATGTACTATTGCAGATGATCATGAAAAGTATAAGGAAACTGTCTTGCTTACCCATTTTTTTTTTTTCAAATCATTACATCTATATGCATTTTCAAGCTACCACGTTCAGTAGTTTTCCTACAGAATGATTCTTCAACTAACCGCCTTTTCAGCATATTTCATATGCTGTTTTTTCTTTACTCTTCATTTTGTTTTTTGAAGATGGTAATAAGGAAGTGTGAGTCCTTTCAAAACCTGTCACGTTGATTGAACCTGTCTATTTTCCAATTCAAAACACATTTTAGACATCTCCAAGATACCAAAAATAAGAGCTTCATATTAAATCCATATATTGATACACAGCTTTGTGCTTCTTGTAAAGAAGAGACAAACTGTCACTAGCTGACCGAGTGTGCTAAAGAAATCAGAACTTGAGGGTACAGCCACTTCAAGCTTAACCCAGACCAATGAAGTTATGTGAGTAGAAAACAGATGCAGTTTAACAAATTGGCAGAGAACATTATTGTTTCTCATATCAAGGTTATTTGTGTTCTGACTTTCAAAATGTTGCACGTTACCTCAAAGATTTGGTGTCTGCCTCCCAGGAATTTTCCTGCATCTGTCCAAGGCTGAGATAGATTACAGAAATTAGATAATTTATCTTTATGTCAAAACAAGTGTATATATTTTACATAATTACATTTTCCATTGTAAAAGTGGTTAAAGGGCAGTCATATAAACATCAAAATCAATAGATAAAATGCTATTGACCAAAGCCTTTTAAATTTACTTTTAAATAAGATTTTAGACCCAATTTTGCAGCACTTATTTTTCATAAATCATCAAAGAATCTTAAGAACATTTAAGAATTTACAAACCATCAAACCATACTTCAGAAAGATACTTTTTTTCCCACTAAAATTGGTGTTTCTCAGAATATTTCTATCTTATTTCACAGAACAAGGAACACTACACAATGTATCACATATTAAGAAGAAAAAAAATATTGAGTTAAAACCAGTAATTACAGGTGTTAAGACACCTTCATCTTCCTTCTCTTATTTTTACTCCTCCTCCTGGGTGGAGCTCCTCCTCTAGGTGGAGCTACAGATCTGCATGTGAGTTCATTAGGAAGAGATTTATAATTCTTTCTTAACATTTAATTTACGTCTTAATTTCTCAACACTGTTTTCAGTGAGCCATTGTTTTTACTTAATAACTAAGAATAAAAGTTTCTTTTGAACATCTTGATTAAAACAAAAAAATAAAAGAAGGTGTTTTCATGGTTCAAATTTTGGAGCACTTACAGAAAGTAGAGAAGAGTATTAAAGAAGTTATACAGTAACCTTTGAAATAGAAAACAATAGACAACTGTGCTTAGATTTGAAACATAAAGATGCAGTACTTACTATATACATATGTATTTTAGAAGCAGATGATTTTTGAGTCAAATCTTTGTAGACCTTCTGTTCAGTATACATCTCTACATCACAGTGTGAGGGATCATTTCTTTAATTGCTTCTCTGCTTTGTGATGTGTTGTGGTTTAACCTGGCAGGCAGCTGAACACAACACAGCCGCTCACTCACTCCCGCTCCAGTGGGATGGGGATGAAAATATCAAAAAAGCTAAAACTCATTGGTTGAGCTAAAGGCAGTTTAAAAGAAAAAAAAAAAAAAAAAGGAAGGGAAAATAATTGTAATAATATACAAAACAAGTGATGCACAATTCAATTGCTCACCACCCACCAACTGATGCCCAGCCAGTCCCCTAGCAGTGGGACACCATCCCTCTGGCCAGTCCCCCCAGTTTTGTTTTCAACATGATGTCACATGGTATGGAATATCCCTTTGGCCAGTTTGGGTCAGCTGTCCTGGCTGTGTCTCCTTCCAGCTGCTTGCGCCCCCCAACCTCCTTGCTGGCAGGGCAGCATAAGAAGCTGAAAAGTCCTTGACTTAATGTAAACTGCTAAGCAACAACTAAAACATAAAGTGTGTTATCAACATTTTTCTCATCTTAAATCCAAAACACAGCCCTGTACCAGCTACTAGGAAAAAAATTATCTCTATCCCAGCTGAAACAAGGACAACATCCACTCCTTATTCTATACTATCTACATCATGTCCAGGTCTGACACTTTCCAATACATCCTAGTTAATCACCACCACCTTTCCTGTCTTTTGATATATACAGACAGATATCATTCCCTTAGTCTATGGTCCATCCCTCTAAATTGTCATTTGAGTTCATCTAGTCCAAGACTTTGGGCTCCATCTGTCATAATAGTCCTTCAGGGCAAGAGAGGTGATGTGCAGTGTTGGATTGTGTGCTGAAGCTATTTCTGGTTCCATCACAGTTGCACTTGTTCAGTTCTATCATCACTACACTTTGCTCGGTTTCATCAGAATTCATTCTTCATTAATCTGGGTAATTCTTACTGTAATACCATTGATATGATATATAGCAACCGTAGTAGTGATGACATACAGTATTATATAGCAATCAACATCATACAATTCAAATCATTGGCTGTTCTGACTCAAAATCAAATTCCATTGAGGTACACATCTGACTTCCCCATCCTTCTGTGTTACGCGCCAAGTGCACCCAGTTTTTGAGCAAAAGCAATCCCTCAGATGGGTCTGTCTTTGCTCGAGACAGAAGCATCCCAGACTGTCTTCCCCAGAATATTTTTTATGTGCACTACAGGGACTTTATCCGCTTCTATAGTATGTAAAAGTTTTGACTGGGCAGGGCCAGCTCAACTGACATATCCCCTAGTGTTGACTAAGCAGGTGGCTTTTGCTAAACATGTATTCCAATGTTCAGATGTCCCAGCACCTACTGCTCTCAGTATAGTCTTTTAACAGTCCATTGTATCACTTGATGCAATGGTAAGGGATATCATATACCCACCCAATGCCATGCTCTTTGGCTCAAGTGTTTATGAGGTTGTTATGGAAATTAGTCCCATTGTCTGACTCAGTTCTTTCTGCAGTACAGTGTTGCCATAAGACTTGTTTTTCAAGGCCTGGGATAGTGTTCTGAGCTGTGGCATGGGGCACAGGATATGTTTCCAGTCATCTGGTGGTTGCTTCCACCATTGTAAACACATGGTGCTTGCCTTGACAGGTTTGTGGGAGTGTGATATAATCAAGCTGACAGGCCTCCCCGTATTTGTATTTCAGCCATGGTCTCCCACACCAGAGAGGCTTTAACCACTTGACTTGCTTGATTGCAGTGCATGTTTCACATTCATGGATAACCTGTACTATAGAGTCCATGATCAAGTCCACCCCTCGATCACAAACCCATCTATATGTTGCATCTCTTCCTTGATGGCCTGAGGTGTCATGGACCCACCAAACTATAAATAATTCACCCTTATGTTGCCAGTCTAGATCCACCTGAGCCACTTTAATCTTAGCAGCCTGATCCACCTGTTGGTTGTTTTGCTCTTCTTCAGTGGCCTGACTCTTGGGTGCATGAGCATCTATGTGATGTACTTTTACAACCAGGTTCTCTACCCAGTCAGCAATATCTTGCTGCAATGCAGCAGCCAAGATGGGTTTGCTTCTGCACTGCCAATTGCTCTGCTTCCATTGTTGTAACCAGTCCCACAGGCATTTGCCATGAGTCAGTATAGAGATAGAGCACTCGCTACTTTTCTCGGTCAGTAATGTCTAAAGCCAGCTGAATGGCCTTCACTTCTGCAGATTGGTTCAGTTCAACTTCTTCCACAGCTTCTGCAACTTGTCATGTAGGACTCCATACAGCAGCCTTCAACCTCCAATGCTTTCCTACAATACAACAGGACCCACCAGTGAACAGGTCATCTTGCTTCTCATTTTCTTGTAGCTTGTTATACAATGGGACCTCTTCAGCATGTGTTGTCTCCTCCTCTGGTGATATTCCAAAACCTTTGCCTTCCGGCCAGTCCACAATCACTTCCAGTATTCCTGGTGACGGGGCTTTCCTGTTCTAGCCCACTGTGTGATCAGTTTGATCCACTTACCCCACATAGCATCAGTTGTATGATGTGTAAAGGGGACCCTCCTATCCTGATCCAGTGTCAGGGGAGGTTTCAATACGATCCCAAGAGAGAGATTAAGATACAAACAAGGTCAAATGTTGTATACCCAAAACAGGTTTTTATTATTAAAAAAGTGAAGAGGGGTAGCATAGGACAGGATGGAAGGAAAAGACAGAAATAAAGCAAGTATGATGGATAGGGCTGCAAGAACAGTCACCACTGTGGATCCAGTGACGTCCCGTTGGTCCTCAGTCTTCAGTTCTTCAGTGGTGGGAGCACACAGAGCAAAATTTTCTGTTGCTTTTTAAGTTCGTTGTATCTGCTGATTAGCATATCTGCCCTGGTCCACAGGTTTTGTTGCATCTGGCTTCAGGGAAGGAAGGTTTGCCTCTTATCAGTTCATTAGCAATGCAGTTATGCGGTCTGGCCTACACAATGAAGCCACAAACGCCTACAGGATGGGGCAAGCTCAGCACATGTCTGCCCCTTTGAGGCTTCTTTAAGGAGTCCGACAAGGCAAAGAAGTGGGGGGTGCAGCCTTCAATACACTCCCGCTTCCCTGGGCTACACTCACCAGACCAATCCACAGACCACAGCAGCTTCTCTTGGAGGTTTGCACAGACACAAGCAAGCTTTGAGACAGTCCTGCAACATTTCAGTCTCTCACACCTCCCTCTAAACATTCAGCTTAGCACCAGCAGTCAGGGAGCTAGGAGGAGCTGTGCTTTGGTACCAACCACTTCTGAAACAGCTCAGACCCCTTCATATGCTGCCAATATCTCCTTTTCATTTGCAGTATAATGGGCTGCACAGCCTCTGTATCCCTGATCCCAAAACCCCAGCGGTTGGCCTTTGGTCTACAGTAGCTTTTTGCCAGACACTCCCGGTAGGGCCATTCTCCCCAGCTGCAATGTAGAGCACATTTTTTACATTTTGTCCTACCCAGGTTGTCTCAAGAGCTACTGCATGGACTGTCTCCCATTTAATTTGTTCAAAGGCTTGTCATTGCTCAGGGCCCCATTTGAGTTGTTGTTCTTCTGAGTCACTTGATAGGGAAGGTTTACAATCAGAATGTAATTTAGAATATGCATTTTCCAAAAACCCACAGTGTCTAAGAAAGCTTGTGTCTCCTTTTTACTAGTTGGTGGAGCCATAGCGATTAATTTTGTTGATCATATCCACTGGGATCTTACAACATCCATTTTGCCATTTTATTCCTAAAAGCTGAATCTCCTGTGCAGGTCCCTTGACCTTACTTTATTTTATGGCAAAACTGGCTCTCAGAAGGATTTGGACTATTTTATTCCCTTTCTCAAAAACCTCTTCTGCTATATTGCCCCATATGAGGATGTCATCAATGTATTGCAGGTTTTCAAGGGCTTCACCCTGTTCCAGTGCAGTCTGGATCAGTCCATGGCAAATGATAGGGATGCATTTCCACCCCTTGGGCAGTTGATTACAGATGTATTGGACACCCCTCCAGGTAAAAGCAAACTGTGTCCTGCATTCTGCTGCCAGAGGGATGGAGAAAAATGCATTAGTGATATCAATTGTGGTGTACCACTTGGCGGGCCTTGACTTCAATTTGTATTGAAGTTCTAGCATGTCTATCACATCATCACTCAGTGGCAGTATGACTTCATTTAGGCCACCATAGTCTACTGTTAGTCTCTACTAACTTTTGCACTGGTCATATGGGGCTGTTAAAGAGTGAGTCTTGCTGATGACTTCTTGGCTTTCCAGTGACAAATCAGCTTATGGATGGGAAGCAGGAAGTCTTGGTTGCTGCAGTATTGCCACCAATGCACTGTTGCGGCAGCAACCGACACCCATTCTTTGACTCTCACCAGTCTTACAATAAAAGATTCCTCTGAGAGACCAAGCAAGATTGACAGCTGTTTAATTTCTTCCGTCTCCAAGGCAGCTATGCCAAAAACCCACCAATACCCTTTTGGGTCCTTGAAATACCCTCTCCTTAGGTAGTCTATGTCAAAGATGCATGGAGCCTCTGGGCCAGTCACAATAGGGTGTTTATGCCACTCATTCCCAGTTAGACTCACTTCAGCTTCCAATACAGTTAGCTGTTGGGATCCCCCTGTCACTCCATAAATACAGATGGGTTCCATCCCTTTATACCTTGATGACAGTAGGATGCACTGTGCACTGATGACCACCAGAGACTTATACTCCTGTAGGACTGCAGGCCATCAAATCCATGCAGTAAAATAAACCCAGTTGTCCCCTTCCTCCACGTGGCTGGAGGCAGTGCCCCTCTAGTCCTGGTCATAGTATTCATTGCTCACTGCTTGTAAATACAAATCAGAAATCCCTTTATTAAGACTGAAAGTAAGATCAGTCCTTCTACTCTGTCCAGGGAACTTCTCACTGGAAACCAGAGCAGCAATTTTCCCAGAAGAGCCCCCTTTTGCGATTGTTTTTTCTTGCAACTCATGTACCTGTGCCTCAGGGGTCAAGGAAGATTTTCCATCCCACTTTGTCATGTCCTTTCTGTGGTTACACAGGTAAAACTACAGGGTGGCCTGTGGTATGTACCTTCTATATCCTCTCTCTTAAGCAGAGGAATGCTTACTCCTAATAGCTGAGATGCTTTTCCATACAGGTGGGGAGTAGGACACATCCTCTTTGAATTTTTGGATCTCTCAGAGCAGTTTCTCCACAGCCAAGACACAGGCCCATAGGGAAGAAGAGACACTTCCTTTGTATTGCCAGAGTTGGCCAGCCAATTCAACCACTGTTTGTCCCTCTCCATCTTTCCAGGTCGTTATTGCCAGTGAGTTGACATACAACAATGGTGAGCTCTGTGCAAACCCTGTCGGGTGCGCTTCACTTCATCTGGATCTTTGGGTACCTGCTCATTGTCCAGGTCATCATAAATCACCTCCAGCATGGCTAATTCCCTCAGACACTGGATACCTCCATATTTGTCAACTTGACTGGGTGACATATAACATCTTCCTTGAAGGGATACCTTTCCTTCAAGCCTGACAGGAGTCAGCTCCGGAGGCTGCGAGCTTATGCCCTGTCTCCAATCGCTTTCTCAATGCCCCCTTCCCTAGAAAGGGATCCCAGCTGCTTGGCTTCCTTACTTCCTGATTCCAGGCTACTGGGCCTGATAGCAGCAGCCAGGTGCCTAGACTAGAGCTGAAATCTTTTTGCATATCTTGCCTCCCAGTCAAGGATAGGGATCTAATCATTACTGCCTTATTTATGAGTTCTACCTCTTTCTCCTCCTCCTGATGGCCATGCTTCAGAGTTGTCTGCCTTGTTCACTTCTTCCTCCTTCCCCTTCTTACTAGGTGTTTCTTCCCTTACTAAATGAGCTGACCTTCACATCCAGTATTTCTTCTCTATAAGGGTGACTGATACCAACATGTGTTGGTTCTCTGGCTCAGCTGCAGTGCCTGTCACAGCAGTTGAAGTATTAACAGTCAGTGCCTGTTTGAAGGTTGAATTGGCTGCAGTGCCTGTCATTTTGTTGTCAGATCCATGTCACATCCCAAATTCTTGGGATGATGAGTCAGATTTGCCAACTCTGAGGTCAGGGTTAAGGTGAAATAACACCAGGGATTCTTCAGTTCTCAAAACTCAACTTGTATTTGTTCACAACAGTTATTGGCATGAAACTTTGTCAGTGAGCCTTGCAACCTCTACAAGAAGTGGTAAAACTTATAACATACACCAACAAACTGCAAACCTTACAACATATACTGAAAAAACGCAAATCTTACAACATACTGAGAAGCCATAAACATGCCCCAACATGCCTTGCCAGGTCTCTCCCTACACTCAAGCAGATCTCCCACCCAACTGGGTGTCATCTGCAAACTTACTGAGGGTGCACTCGATCCCCTCGTCTAGATCATCAATAAAGATGTTAAACAGGAGTGGCCCCCAAACTGAGGGACACCATTTGTGACCGGCCGCCAACTGGATTTAACTCCATTCACAATTCTCTGGGCCCGGCCATCCAGCCAGTTTTTTACCCAGCAAAGCGTGTACCCATCCAAGCCACGAGCAGCCAGTTTCTCCAGGAGAATGCTGTGGGAATTGGTGTCAAAGGCCTTACTAAAGTCAAGGTAGACAATATACACAGCTTCTCCCTCATCCATTAAGCAGGTCACTCTGTTGCAGAAGAAGAGGTAGAAGGGAAGAGCTTGTGGGGGAAGTAAAGGTTGGAGGCCATCTAGGGTGCAGTGATCATGAGATAATTGAATTTTCAATCCTTGGAGAAACAAAGAGAGGGGTTAGTAAAACTGCCACCTTAGACTTCCACAGGGCTAATTCTGACCTGTTCAAATACTGATTGATGAAATCCCCTGGGAGGCTGCCCTGAAGGAAATGGCAGTCCAGGAAGGCTGGACATACTTCAAGAGAGAAGTCTTGAAGGCACAGGAGCAGGCTGTGACCGTGTGCCGGAAAACAAGCAGGCGGGGAAGGAGACTGGCCTGGCTAAACAGGGACCTTTGGCTGGATCTCAAGAACAAAAAGAGAATCTATGACCTTTGCAAGAGGGGGCAGGTCTGTCAAGAAGACTATAAAGACGTAGTGAAGTGTGAGAGATTGAAATGTCATATGTCTGAAAGCTTACTTGTGTCTGTGCAAACCTCCAAGAGAAGCTGCTGTGGTCTGTGGATTGGTCTGGTGAGTGTAGCCCAGGGAAGCGGGAGTGTATTGAAGGCTGCACCCCCCACTTCTTTGCCTTGTCGGACTCCTTAAAGAAGCCTCAAAGGGGCAGACATGTGCTGAGCTTGCCCCATCCTGTAGGCGTTTGTGGCTTCATTGTGTAGGCCAGACCCCATAACTGCATTGCTAATGAACTGATAAGAGGCAAATGTTTCTGCCCAGAAGCTGGATGCAGCAAAACCCTGTAGGACCGGAGAAAAAAAACCCTAAAGGTGGGCAGATATGCTAATCTGCTGAACTTAAAAAGCAACAGAAAACTTTTCTCCATGTGCACCCACCACTGAAGAACTGAAGACTGAGGACCAACGGGACGTTGCTGGATCCACAGTGGTGACTATTCTTGCAGCCCTATCCATCATTCTTGCTTTATTTCTGTCTTTTCCTTCCATCCTGTCCTATGCTACCCCTCTTCACTTTTTTAATAATAAAATCCTGTTTTGGGTATACAGCATTTGACCTCATTTGTGTCTTAATCTCGTTCTTGGGATCATATTGAAACCTCCCCCAACATTCGACTAGGACATGTAGCTATGCAGAGAGAACAATAGGAGAGCGAAAGCACAGCCAGAGCTCAACCTAACTACAGCTGTTAAAGAGAACAAAAAATGTTTCTATAAATTCATTAACAACAAAAGGAGGATTAGAGAAAATCTCCCTCCTTTACAGGATGCAGAGGGAAACATGGTAACTAAGGATGAGGAAAAGGCTGAGGTGCTCAACGCCTC
>NW_020799098.1:36907020-36921198 GCF_003259725.1 Athene cunicularia
TCTGAACAAATAGTCACTAATGAGATGTACAGTTCTAAATGTATTAACATTAACGTTCAGAATTTCAACATGTCTATGTCTTTGTGTTCAGGAATTTTCAGGCACCTGATATTTCTCTGATAAAGGAATATTGCTTTCTTAATTTACTAAACTACGCTGAAAATAATGGGTCAAATTATAGTTAAAGGTACTGCCACACAAACTTTGATTCCTTGCAAAGAAAATTTAGGTTTTCAGTTAGTCACTGAGTTGGTGTGACAGCCCATACAATAAAAGGACACTTATTTAAAATTTTAAAAGGAGAGGCATTAGACATGGATATTATTGCATCACTCAGAAAAGAGTTAGGAAATAAGCGTGGATAAAAATTATTTCTTATGAGGTGTCAGTGGTCTGATGTTAGAAAAAAATTGCTTTATTCATTTAGACAGTGGACATTTTCTCACAGGCCTCAGAAGAATGTGTGTGGATTTTTGTTGAGTTAATCCAGGGGAAATGAAATCTTTACTCTTTTAAAAGATTTTAATGTTCCTTCTTGCTCTGTAGGCACTAATGTCAGGAGACAGGGGAGGTAGTTATGGCCTAGCTGATGGACGTATGCTATAGCAAATCTAATTAGCTCTGTTGTCCTTAGCAGAAGAGTTTATTACTTAGAGGTTGATCTGAGGAGACAGAAAAGCTAAAAAAAAAAAAAAAAAAAAAAAAAAAACTGAACGTTGTGTTGCATTTCTGTATGGCTTGGAGCTTCTTTCACACATAACTGGACATCTGGCTGATGGTCACTAGCAGTTCAAAAAAACCCCCTACCACCCAGTTGGCAAGTCCCATCGATGTCACAGGAAGAATATTGTAGCAGAAGTACTTGCAGGAGCAGGATATAGTCCAGGCTTCTGTGCCTCTCTTTTCGCTTGGAAGTAGTTGGAAGAACTACTTGACTTTACTCCAGGCTGGCTGAAAGGCCAGAAATATCTTCTCGTGTTCTGGTTGCCCTAATGAGTGCAGAAAAATGTATTCAATTCCATTTGAGGAAAAGGGGAGGCTATGGCTTTGTGATACAAAATATCATTATGACACTTTAGAAAGGCATCGTGGTCTTACTGGAATTATCCAGAATATACTGAATCTGCTGCTCTGTAAACAGCCTGCTTATGCTCACATTTGCATACCATAGTCTCTGTGTTTCAAAAGATATTACGGTTTGCATTGACTATCTTGGAAGAAGGCACCAATAGACAATCATAGCTATCTGAGAGTTGGGCCATATTGTCTAATCATTATCATAGCCAAGATTTTGGGATCAGGACATCAGTTTCAATATATGTTGTTATTTAAGGATTCTGCTGTTAAAAGCATTTAGTCATTCAGTTTTCTAGATATACTAGAGGTACTGCCTATGAGACTGAGTTTCCCATGTACGGAGAATAAATGGTCTATGTCTCATGACCATGCTGGAAGTGTTCTAAGATCAAGTGCCCAGTGCATGTTTGGGGACTGACCTTCTCATGGCTACATGGTCAATATGCTAATATTTCAAATTAAGAGTTAAAATTGGCAATGTGGAAGCAGTTTCAGAATGTGTATCTGAGTGATGTCGAACTAGTGAACTAGTAAAATAGTCTATAGGCTTGAGAAGATTTTGCTAAGTGCAGAAATGTTAGTGCATGTGCTCATGTCACTGTGTTGGTTGGTTGGTGCTGCTATTGTCTTTTAAGTTCATAGAAAAAGTAAAGGGATAGTATGCACAAGGAAAGTCATCAATAGTAAATTGAATGTTATTGACTGAATGAGCTACCAACTCACAGCCATCAGCAAAAAGAAACTCACTAATGAAGAAATCAGCCACATGTGTCTGCAGATTGAACAACTTGCATCAGTAAGAAACTGAATAAATATAGCTCTGCCAATGGCACAAAGTGCTTTCATCTGCACAACAGAGACAAGATGGAGAGGAGTATGGAAACCATTTATGATATTAAAGAAATTATGATATTAAAGAAATTGCCACTTTCCACCTCTCTAACCATCATCTTATTACAGAAAACTTAAATATGTCAGAAGATTTTCAGGGCATTCACATCTGCAAAAGCTTCAGGAGTCCCTTATAATTTACATTGTCAAAACCTTTGGTTAGGTCACTGGTCAGCAAGCAAAGACTGTAATTTGACTTTATACTATTTGTAAAGGGTCATGTGTGTAGTGTTACTTTCTTAATAACTCCACATTGAAGTTTTTGGAAGACAGATTGCACAAAACAGAATTTGAGTTGCTCAGTTTAGGTATGCTAGGATTTTTCTATCATCAGAGAAGAGAAATGCCACAACAATTATCACAGTTTGCATCATGATTATTTGTAATTAGATATTGTTGGTGTCTTTGAATTGCTGTGAAATTGACTCTTCCTTTCAGATAATGTGAAAGGACCATGTGGTGTTCGTGTTGCTTTTTTAAATGTAACTTGCCATCAGGTCTTTTCTATACTTGTATTGTACACAGGCAGTACATCATGAGTGTACTGGTTCAGTGTCAAGACTTCGTAAAAGAATTAAAATTCCGGACTGAAAAATTAAGTCATCTTTGCATTTTGAACTCAGGAGACTACAAATTTCAGGCTTGACAAATTTCTGTCACTCCCGTGACTGTGACTAAGGACTTTTTTCTATACACTTCTATTGCCAAAGTATCGTATTGAGTTTACATGCTATAATAGGCAGAGAGGTATGTGTGCTGTCAGTCTCTTGTCCATGCGAGTGTGTAATACTGGTGCAGAGGACTGCAGCGAGTAGGCTGATAATGACAAATACAGGTTGAGTTTTGAGCTTCTTTTATCTAGTAAATGGTATTGATTTCTTTAGATTCAATGCCATTCCAGAGTTCTTCCAGGAGTTATGTTGTTCTTATGTTAATTTAAAAAGTGTTTATACCAGTTATGTGACTACATTCTAGATTAATGGACACTTACTTCCATCATGCCCAATATAGTCTTGGGCATCTGTCCTATACATAATTTGTGCTACTATCAAATCTTATTACCTGCAACTGCTGTTTTTCTGTTTGTGTTTCCAGATGACAATCCAAAATTCATTACAATACTTGAAGACAGAGGTATAATTCCTGAAAATTGACAGAGCTCAGGATAAGTTAGAGAAATTAAATTAGAGGGAAAAATAACAGCAAGTGTACTGCTTTTTAGATTTTTAGACCGAGGAAACAGTGTGGGTTTCTTTACCACAATGACATAACTATCTGAACAAATTGGGAAAGAGGGTTCTTCTGTTGAAGTCCCCCAAAATAAAGTAAAATTTATTTTTAATTCAGGCTGAAGCAAACAAAAAATTAGAGTATATCTAACACAATTTAAAAGTAAATAAAATTACATACCATCCATTTATGTTGAATGAAATATCAATAACTTCAAAGTAAAATCACAAAAAAAAAGTGATTCATTCTGATTTTCTTAAAGTTTCCTTAAAGCTTTTACAACAGCTGTTGCAAAGCTGTTGTATAAACTTTTCTAACAGCAGCTTGGCAAAACAAAATGCTTTTATGCATTATATCAGAGTTTTCTGATCTGTATTACTTTCCCCCAAAAAATGTGAAGCAATGTGTCTGTCTCTGTGCACCTTCAGAAGACGGAAATTGAAGCAGTCTTCCAATCCAGTTACTGAATTGCTGGTGAGTTACTGATGATGCCCCTTCCAGTGTAGCAGAGTAACTCATTTTAACAATAATATATAGATAAAATGCAATAAAGAAGCTTGCGCTGTGCAAGTAATGGATAATTGCATATGTGCATCATATTTAAATAATATCCTAAAACCTCTTTGTACAATATCCTTTCTATTGAAGCAACAAATTTAAAGCATAGTTTAATTTGGTACTATCTCCAGACACTCTGAGTACTCAGCTGTATTACTCTGTTACCTACTCTATATATTTTCTATAATTTCCACTCCCCCATCCTCATTCTTTTAGATTATTTTCACAAACCAAGAAACCTCACTGAGAATTAATGTCTCATTTCTTCCCCCTTTCCTTTTTTTTTCTCTTTTTTCTTCCTTCTCCTTCTCCTTCTCCTTCTCCTTCTCCTTCTCCTTCTCCTTCTCCTTCTCCTTCTCCTTCTCCTTCTCCTTCTCCTTCTCCTTCTCCTTCTCCTTCTCCTTCTCCTTCTCCTTCTCCTTCTCTTTCTCCTTCCCCTTCTCTCCTTCTGTTTCTTCTCTTTTAGTGGAAATAAATTATCTAGACAAAATTTCAGGGGCACTGAACTGTAACTTTTTTTCAAGGAGAACAAAAGAAAAAAGAAACACATCCAAAGAAATAGCAACCAACATCCTTTGATAAAATTCAGGGTATAAGCTTGTTATGACAAGCTCTTGTTATCAGGAGAGATAAGGGCCGTGTCTAGCTCCTGTATAGATAACAAGTGAGATTACACTTCTGCAATGAACCTGAAATGGGTGGTGACACAATACACAAATGGGACATAACGTGACATTCATTTTAATGCTTTTCATATTAGTATCTGTTTAAATGACTGATAAACAATCACAGTTGGTGGTTCTCAAACTATGTTCTGTGGTCCATAGAAAACTTCTTTAGCACTTAGTACTATTTGTTGTTCACCTGAAATTCTAACTTGAAGACAGCTGAAACACAGTACTTTTCTAATAATACTTCAACAGATAGTCACCTCTTATATTTGTTGTATTTTCCAGCTCTTCATTGAACTGATAGCATATGTTCTGAGCAATGGAAAGAAAGGAGATGGAGTTCAGTTTTTGCCTTCAGATTCTTTGTCGTAAAAATTGCAGCTCATGGCTCTTCTGGGTGATACCAGCATAGGCACATGCCTCCTTCTGTGTTTCATGCTGCTGCCACTTAGGAAAAGCAGTTATTTTGGAGCTCTGCAGGGATACCATTTCTCCTTCTCTTTGAATGGGGGCAGTTTTGTGTTCTGTCAACCACTTTTGGTTGGCAGAACACAAAAGATATGTCTGTCCTCTTTGCTTCTTTCCTCTCCTCTCTCATTGGGAGAGTAGAGGCAGTGACAGTGCCATGATGAAGTGTTTGGCTGTGCCAACAGCAATTAGCTGCTCAAACAGTTGTTTCTGTTCCCTAGAGAAAAGCTAGTAAAGTAGATGAAAGCATCCTGTAGGCTGGACTTGATCCATGGACTACCTGTAGAACCTGCAGAACTCATTAGCATCTCCTCTATTGCTTATATTCTGCTAGATGTAAAGGTATATCTAATTTAATTTTAAATTTTATATTCCTTTAATGAGACAGTGTGTTTCATAAGGACATTACTTGCAATACATATAGCAGTTTTGTCAGGGTACAATGATGTGTGTCTTGGACATAAAGTGCTTCCTAGAGGGCTTAGTGACAGAAATATTTCTACTGCTAAATGAAGCTGTAAGAAAGCCCACCAGTAAAAACTGAAGAATATGCTAAATAAGATATTAAACAAGGATGTGTTCAAAAATAATAAAGTTTGATGACTTAATTTACAAACTGCAAAGAAAGCAAGGACACTATGTTTGTATAAAGATTCTACTTACATGTGATTTATTATTTCTGAAGACTGAAAGGCCAAATCCCAAGGACTTCAGTGGAAGTTATGTGCAGGATTCTGGCAGAATTACACTCCAGAATAGTATTTAAATACCTTTTAAGCTCTTATAAGAGATATTAGAGGGTTAAACACTCAGCTTATAGATGTAGTGTTTAAATTTGGGCTTGGGAAATTTAAATTCAATAAACATCCTGGCTAAGTTCTTTTCAGAAAACAAGTCTCATGCATTTTTATGTGCTTCTGTATTATTTAATATGCTACACCTTACTTACTCAGAGTTCTGAAAGAAAATAAAAAATACAACTGGGATAGCTTTTAGATATACTCTGCCAAATATTATTTTACCCAGGTCATGTGTAGGGTGCTATCATTAGTGTTCTGTGCTAGAAATTTTGTTGTTGTTTGTATTTTTTTGGTTTTGTGCCCTTTGTTATGACCTTGGGCCTCGATTAGCTCATTAAAAATTAAATTGCTTATTATAACCTGGCTTCATTTTCCACTTTGATCAGAAAGCACAATAGGTTCCTTAAGTGAATTTACCCATAAAATATTCTGGTAATGAGAACAGAAATGGCAAGTTTAATAATTTTAATATGAAAACAAAAGCTACAGAAATACCACCCAGAGGATAATAACAAACACTTTATCTCACAAAAATAAAATCCCTTGCAATATGAAAATTCTGTTTTCTGGCTTATTAAATGAACATCTTTAACAATTAGAAAACAGTATAATTTACACTTCTTCTTCTTCTTCCATGGCTTGTGCTCCTCTTTCATCAGCATGTGAACATTTACAGCATTATTTAATTTGTACTGCAGTAATTTGAATTCAAAGGAGGAGATAAAACTGTTTAAAACCATAGAGAAATATTGATGAATAAAGTTAATGACTAATTTTTAAACTATTCCTCAGTTTTACTATGTTCACTCATTATTTGCTATCCAGGAAGACTTAGAGGCATTTGTTCACACAAAGATTTGGGAACTCGTAGTGATACAAACATAACGTCAAAATATCTGTAATGTGAAAGCACAAATCCACTTAGTCTAGTCTCCTGTATCTGACAGGGTCTAGGGGAAAGTATGAGAGTAGGAAAAAAAAAAAAAAAATTAATTGCAGCATATTAACTGAGCTTTCTGTGACCTTTGGAGCCAGTGATCTTTCTCTTGCCTGTATAACCAGATGATCTTAAAACAGAATAATCCCATGTAAACTTACATGTTTGTTCCTTATTATTCCCTTTTCATTAGTCTCCTTTTTCAAAGGTTTCATTCATTCTGAAAGGAGATCAAAGCCCTGCCTCTTAAGTTACCATTTGCAAACCATGAATGATGAATAGTTCAGCTAAACAGATCAGTTAAATCTTGGATTGCAACAGAAGATGTTTCTAGTAAGAGGTGGAAAATAATTCATAATGGAGGGAATTGATAAACAATGACTATCAAAACCAGGAACCTGCCTGTCAGATGTAATTTACACCTGTCATTTCTTAATGAATCAGGATCAAAACCAAATCATTGAGAATAACTTTAGGAACAATCATGAAATAGTTTTGGTCCTACTTCCAAGCTAGCTTCTGAAAACGGAAATGAAATTAAAAGCAGTATTACTTTTCATTAAATACAGAAAGATTAAACATTTATTTTAGGATCTTGTAACATTATAGCTACCACAAAAGAGGTGGCAAGTTAACTTTTGACAGAGGTAGCTGTTTCAAGCCTGGACTAACAGACACTGAGAAAATAAAGAGGCTTAAAAGCTTGTCTGCCCCAACAGAGAGATCTTGAAATGAGATAAAGTGGTGACTTGTCAACTCCAACTAAAATCCCTAGGCATACCCACATGTGGCTGAGGGCTGGGAAGGGACACTATTTTGATCTTATCACTTGCTTGTTTTCCTTCAAAGAAGGGAGTCAGATTTTTCTTTCTTTATCATACTTGTATAGTCACTGGTTTTGTTTTGTTTTGTTTTGTTTTTTAAGAATATAAATGCAGAAATTGAAGATGTAAATGAAAAGACTGTCATGCAATAATTTTCAATAAATTTATTCCTCTATATTTTTTCAGATTTTTGAAGAATGTTATAAGTGAAAATTTACTTAGTCATTCAAATCTTTAGTATCTAGAACTTTAGAAGAAAAGTACAAGAAGCAAAATATTTCACACATCTATTTGTCCTATTTGTAAATTTCCTTACAACTGTCTGAGAAATTATTGAAAAATTCTTTTCTTCTTTAAAGTATATTGTACTATAAAGTCTTTTCATGATAGACTGTATAATAAAGTCTTTATATTAAAAAAAAAAGTTTAATACCCATAAGTTTAACAAATTATTTAAGCTTAAAAACAAAATGCCTTGTGGATGGGGTGCCTTAATAGTCACCAGCCAGATGATAATATAGAACATTTAGAGATCTCTGATTTTGTTTCTGGCTATTAATACTTGACTGAATTACTCAGTTCTGCAATCTACTATTCTCATATATATATATATATATATATATATATATATATATATATATATATATTTATGTAGTTAACTATTTTCAATGAAGACTTTTTCCTTGGAAAATCACAATGGTCTAAATCAATTTCTGATTTTTATAAATAGCTCAAATATATTTCCACACACAATGTGTACATTGTATACAGAATAATTTTTTATATCCAATGTATTAGAATCTTTCATGTGTAAAAATACAGAGAATGACAAGATCTTTTTATATGTTCATATTATTTAAGGTCACAGTTTGTTTTATGAGTGATTTTCTATATGATGGTGATTATGAACACCCTAGTATTTTTCAGTCTTAGGCTAAATGTTGTATTAAATCATTTCTATTCAGGTCAGTGATTTGAAATAAACTTTGATCCACCATTTAAAAAAATACAGTTTGCATATATATTTTATCTAATGTAATGCTTTTAACTGTGTTCTGAATTCATAGTGAGCAGATTACACATTAAGGAAAAATTATTCAGTGCTTAAATTCTCCACCCAATGATGTTCACAAGTGATTAGATTAAACTAGTTTTACAATTAGGGAATAATTAAGGATAAGAAGAAATAATAAGCAAAAACCTTTATTAAAAAAAAGGTTTCAAAATTAAGATGTATATGAATATATCATAAAATTGATATAAATACATATATGTGCATTTATATATTTACACATTCAAAGATATATATATATTTACATATATATGTATGCTTGTAGAGACAGAGATAGGCTTTAAATATATAATCAAATGAATAAAGGACTTATATGCAATGTTAAAAAATACGGGATAATACTAAAGTAGTTAAGTATTTTACCTGTGTATCTAAAAGAATCCTTTCCTGTCATGGGAAATATCTAGAACTGCCTTTATGGTATGTTCCATATGTTCAATATCCTGTAATCAGTGTGCTGCTTTGTGATTGCACTGGCTTTTGTTCTCATTGTTTAGGTTTTGTAAATAAAGATGAAGAGTTTTGATATATTGCAAAACCCTAGCAGTATCTGGCAGTACTTGGATTGATTGTTTCTCACACCAAATTATAGCAGTCAGGTTAACTTCCAGTGAACATATAACACTTCATAATGTCTCTATTTCAACTGACTCTTAAGGTATATGCTCACATGTAAGCATGTGTTCTGTCCATCCCAAATCAAAGCAGTGTAACTTACATTTAGTATATGAGAAAGGTACTCTTGCTTAGGTATTTGCACTTTCCCATTATTTTCTATTATGTAAGGGTTAGACCTTTACATTAAATTTAGGAGGTAAAAGTACAAGTTAGAGCACACAAACAGTTAGTTCCTAGTTAGTGCCTAGTGTGACTAAATAGGATTCTGGTCTGAGTTTAGAGAAGTCATGTTACCTTCACTACAGCATTTGTAAATGAATCAGCTGTTTCTCCTCCCTCCCCTTCCCTTATCTTACACAAGATTGAAATTAGCTTATTGCTTATCATCCAGGAAAAGGAAGTAATCTAAAATTCTCTTCTGGTAAAACAAACTGTTCTCTTTTGCTATGAGGTTTGTACTTCATTATTTTTGAGATAAGCCTTTAAAAATTCTTTCTGCAGGTAGACCACATTCACTTGACAGAGGGAACATGCATTTCTAGTGCATCAGGTTGTTTTGAAAAGACCAGTGGTTTGAAGTAACATCAGGAAAGGATTTGGTCTATTGAGTCAAATCAGTTTCTGATTACTTTTCTTCTTGCAGAGACTACCCTGTTGTGTTGGACTATGTCCCTGCAATGTCGTTCTGATTATCGACACACTGAAGAACCAGTGGCTTGTTAAAGGGCAGGTAGCTGAAGGACTGATAAATTCTTGCTCTTTCTCTTCCTCTACCTACCATCCTAATAAATGCCATTAAGCATCAAGAGTCTATATATGGAAGTGCCTTTATTACAGACACAACAATAGCTGCTTTCAGCTATTCTAACACCTGAAACTGGGGTTCACAGTTGTCTGACTTTACTGTGATTGTTATCTAGAGTGTTGTGCCTTTCAAAATTATTTCCTCTGCTCCTTTCTCCCCATTTTGACACTTTTATTCTGAACCTCCAGTGAGGCAGTGTGACTTTCTGCCATTTCCTGTTGCTGTACGAAAAACATAAACATAGCTGTGGCTTTTAGCTTTCCCCATTATCCTCAAAATCATACAACAGAATTCAATGTTGGGGTTTTTTTGCCATTTCCTTTATGTGCTATTTTTAAGCTTATCTATAATCACCGTCTACACTTTGTGGCAAAATATATCCAGAAAGCTGCTAAATGTTTAAAAGACTACTGTCATCATTCAGTAGAATCAAAATACCCTTTGGCAGAAAATAATAGATTATACGCGATTTGTATGTGATATTGTACGGGATGGATTAGAATTTCCATGAGAGTCTTTTAACATGACAAAAAAAACACTGATAGCTAAAGCGCTGGAGAGCACAATCAATTTTTTTAAATAAGAAAAATATTGGCTTTGTTACTTTTCAAGGACAAAAACTTTCAAGTGACCTCTGAGGAAAAAATCATTAGGAGAGGTTTCAGGCTCTTGAAAAAACTTTCTCTCATTGTAGGAAGAAAATTTCATTTGGAGTCAGAAGCAGAACATGGGTTCTTTTACAGTGCAATTACTTAATCAGTGCTTCTAAAGATTAGGCTGGAATAATGCATAACTGAATGGAGCTCATTCTTCCTTACAAAAACAGATCTCTGTTCATTTCATGTGTATAAAATAAAGTATACCACTTCTGCTACAATGCAGTAGTCTGCAGAGTCTAATTTCACCCAGTAAGAATTTTAATATAATCAGAAGATATGTTGTAAATCAGATCTGAAAACACATCATTGACAAAGAACATACATTCAAGTTTGTGTTTTAGTCATATTATTTAGTCTTTAGGAATATTTTTGGTATCTCTCTTATTTACTCAGAAATTAAGATGTTTGTTGTCCCTGGTGCCATTTCACATAACAACAGTTAGATAATTTCCAGTTCAATTTAAGTGAAGGAAAAGACTTTTCACATCGTAACACAGTTTTTGGAACTGCTTTTTTTTTTTTTTTTTTTTTTTTTTAACTTGGAGTATAAAACTGTTATTTGTCAAATAGTAAACCTAACTGAGCAGCCCTGTGCTTTTTATATTTTTGTAAGGTAACAAAAGTTGCTCTGTGTACTAAAACTAGACAATTATTTTGTAAATGCATATTTAACTTAAGCTATAATGAAAATTGCTAATGGTGTTCACAGGGTGATGTAAATGTCTGCCAAGAAACCTCTGCCTTGCTATTTTTATATGATCTTAAAGGGTAGCGGTAACAAAATCTTATCTGTTGATCTCCCAAATTTGTATCTGTGCCTACCCAGAGACATGTCAAGTGTTTAAGAGTCACTGGAATGAATGGAAGATTTGAAGTTTCAAGTGCCCTGGAAGAGGAATCTTGAGGTACTTTATTGTTTTATATCTTAACAAGTTTCCCAAAAGTTTGCAGGATAATGCAGGAAAATCCTATGGGAATAATCTAGTGCAATTCTTTTTAGAAAGTGTACAATTCACAGAATTTTTCTTCACCCTTCCCCTTACTCTTTTCCTTTTTCCTCCTTCCCTCTTCCCCTTTCCTGTCCTCTATGCTTGACAAGACACTGCCTTCTAATTTTCTTTTTGTGAGATCCTGTCAGGCTACTGCTAATTCTGGAAGAAAGAAAAACCAAAGTGAGACAAAGAACTGATTTGCTTATGGTTTAACCTGTGTTGAAAGTTGTTGGCACATGGAGCACAGTTGGCCAACTCCAGCAATTGAGTGGCTGAAAAAGTTGATATTAACTTCAACACCTGAATATCCCTCAATACTAGATAAGGACCTTTGAATCTGACACTCAAACATTAGCAGTACATTTCAAACAAGACCTGTCAGTGCAATAAGAGACTGCTGAGTCTTTAATTGTAATTTTGGTTAAGAAAACTCATTGTATAATGTGATTAATCATGTTATTAAAATTTTATTTAAATAGAATGGAACATTCCAGCGAGTAAGCTATTATAAGTGAATAATAATTTAAAATATTTCAAGAGATAATAGATATTTATCTATTGCTTTATTCTTCCCTACATGACACATAATAAGGGATGCAACAACTGTTACCTACAGTCTCTGCTTGAATGGCTTACTCTGTCTCTGTGGAAATTAGAAGAATGTCCCTTTATAAGAAATTCAGTTTGTCCTATATTTGTGTGCAAATATTCAGGAAAGCTGAGGTAATGTATTTGCAAGCTTAGCGTTCCCTTAATGTATTTTGGGCATAGAATTAAAAAAGATGGTTATGGGTGACTTCTGAGTACTTTTCTATTACATTTTCTTGAAAACATGTGCCTTATGATGGTAATTCAAATACTAGACCAGCTGCTTTTCAGAAGATGTAGAGAAGTATTATTATGACTGCAAGCAGTTGCTTAAAATTTGCTTCACTTTTTTTTTTTTTTTTTTTTTTTTTTTTTTTTTTTTTTTAATAGAAATAATAGAAAAATACAGTGAGTAGGGACATCAAGTGGCTATTCAGTCAATGTATCTCTCATCCCCCTCCAGATCAGTCATACTCAATTCGTTCCTGAGAGGTGTTTGTCTTACCTGTTTGTTTTGTTTTGTTTTTTTTTTTAAAAAAAACAAACCTAGGGCTTGAAATTCTTTCTACTTTACAGATGGTGTACTCTAGTACTTCCTTAAAACAGTAAGAATAAAATAAAAATAAAAGTTAAAATCATAGTGTGCTGAAGAAATGCCTGCATGTCCACTCATATTTTTAGCTGTATAACTTATTTCTGATTTCATGTTCTGCTTAAAATCAGACACTAAAAAAATTCTGATATAACATGATTTCAGGAAGAAAAGCTGCTGCAGCTGAGACAGAGGTGGTTATTTTTTAGTGGATAATTTAGTGGTTATCTTTTACTTAGATGGAGTAGAATTTTGCTGAAATTCCCTAAGATTTCTTTGAAGTCATGATTTAACTCTTAGGACCTGAGGCAAAGAAGGTACTTAAATTCTTCACTTTTATTGGTCTCTGCGGGAGTTAGACTCCTCCTGAATGATAGGTTCCATGCAAGTATATACTGTATTTCTCACTTCTATATCTCAGCTACTGAATGCTTTGAAATGTGTAAAGTCGTGCATCTGTATTCACAAGGGGATTGATCTAGAGTGCCTTACAGTTTAACTGAACTGAGACGGAGGGAGGAAAGCACCAAATGCAAGTGCACTAACGTTCCCTCCCATGGAGATCAGTCTTTCTCTTTTAACTATGGAAAAAGATTTCCCTGCTCATATAACCTGGCTGAGAGTGGACACTAAACATGCGGCAAGAGAGGACAGGAGTGACCTGAAATTATCTGGAATTCTCTTTACAAGAATATAAGCTGTAACTTTAAAAAAATTCCTAAGTTTCCAACTTTGCTTATAACAGGTGTTTATAATGTCTTTCTAAACATATGGATGGTCTTAAGGATTTATCCTTAAGGACCTATCTATATGAATTACTCCCATTGCACAAGACATTTCCTAAACATTCTTGAATCACTAGATTCATCTCCATCTCTTTTCTTCAGGGGATCATTTTCTCAATGAAAATTGCATCTGTCAAAAGGAAAAAGGGAAGAATCGAACATTCTAATGGACTGTTATGTACGACACACATAATTTTTCTAAAATAAGATGGTGTCTTTTTGCCACTGCTGACTTTTCTGCCAGAAGTTGTAATATATCTACTCATAAACTGAAATTTCGTATTTCAGTTACTAAAGTCAGCTGTTTTGTACAGCAAAGAACACATCTCTATTAGGTGAATAGGGTGAGTGCTGCAATTGCTGCTCAGAACACAAAACTCAGTGTTTGAAAGGGATGTAAAAACTACAGTATGTCTCTGCAAGGATGGATTACGCTCAGTACACATGAATCATCCAAAGCAGCAAGTAAGAATACATCACCAGTTTCTTACCAGTTTCTTACCACGAAGCACAGAAGAATTCAATCAACAAAGTTAGTGTGGATTTCTGTGGGGAGATGAGATATTTGCTTAAGAAATAAGTAAGATAATCCCCATTCCTGTCTCTTATAC
>NW_020799098.1:36921248-36940093 GCF_003259725.1 Athene cunicularia
TGGGGTATTCCGACAGTTTTTTAAGTCAGTCTCAGAATTTTATTGACTTGAATGCTTGGTGTTCTTGCAGCACAGCTGCATACTTGCCAGTCTCATGTGGCCTAACATTCAGTCCATCAGGCAGAGGAGTTCTGAAGCTGAGCCTGAGATTACTGTGCAAATTAATCAGACTTGGTCCACAATTTTTTTTCTAATGTGGAACACTAAAAAGCTTTTTTACATTAGTTTCAGTCTTTTAATTTTGACACTGTTTTGCCTTTCCTTTTGTCTGTTTATATATTGTAATAACATTTAACTATTTCTTTTGCCTGCATGAGTGAAGTGATAGTATTAGATTTTCTCCTTACAGGTAGGTAAGTGAGAGATGATTATGAAGTCCCAGTCAGTGACCAATAACTTAGTGCTGATCTTTGTATTCCAGGGCTGTGCTTTCTCCACTTGACCACACTGTTTATGGATCCAGAGATACATAGGAGAGGTTTTAAGGACTTTAGAACCAGTCAATACTTAGTCTTCTGAGCAGAAACTGGACTGTCAGCTGAAGGCAGTATCCCTGAGGACCCTGTGAAGTATTCACTCAGAGTTCTCAACAGCTTTAACTAGATTTTATGTACCCTGTGCCAGCTGATGCTGCTTTCTCAAATCCATTGCCTTCAGTTCCCCTCCACACAGATAATTTACTTCAGTTTCATCCTCCACCTTCATCATTTATTCTCCTCCTTCCTCAGCTTAACTTCTCCTTTTCCCATTCCTCCTGAAATGGGCTCATGCAAAAATAAATATATAAATATTTTAATAAGGTATTAACATGATGATTTAGCCATCATGTTGGAGTCACTTTGCGAGCTCTGTTTTATGTTAGATCTGTGTATGTGGTTTTGATTGTGAAGTTTTCGTGTACAACAGAAACAGTCTTTTAGTTGGTGTTTGTTCTGCATCATTTTATGGCCATCCTGTAGATCAAATGGCAAGTAATTTAGAGGTGTAGATATTATGTGCAGATCTTTGACTATTTCAGCTTGGAAATCTGGCAATACTTCCAGGTTAAGTGGGCTCATTATGCTATAATAAAAGGGGATATATTATGAGGTCAAGGATTAAACGAAGTAGGGATACCAGGATAATATTTGTGGCAAAATCTCTAATAGCAGAAGCATGTGATCACAATATGATTGTTTATCAGCCAGGAGGAAAATATATGCTTCAAAATAAGAAATGCTACCAGCTGTAGCAAGACTATTTGGAAAGTAACTATTGGTATAGATAGAATTTTAATATGCTTCTTTTCTCAAACTTGCTTCTTGGTGAGAACTTTTCTTTCAGGGGGTTTCAGTTGAATTTCAAAAGCTTTTTCAGATGTGATAGCAGTAGAAGTTATTTAATTTAATAATTTTATGTCCGAGTTTCTGTAGATTTAAAACAATTAAATGATAAAACTAGCATGTTAAACCCTCAAATCTGATCTAATTTTGGCTCCAGTTTTCCTACTTCATATGCCTCAAATGCATAGTCCTATTGACCTGAGCAGGATGATGGTTATTAAAATAACCAGCAATAAAAACCAAAAATATATTTCTTTAAAATCTTTTCCTGGTTGGATATACATTTGTAACTTGAATAATCTTATGCAGATGACGTCTGTCATGATCATGAGCAAATTTACATAAGCCTCTTGCCTTTGACTCCAGATAGATGTATTCCTTTTTACATATTGCTCTCACTGTAAGTCATGAACATTCTTTGTGTCTTCAGATGAAATCGTCTATGATTGACTTACCATGTAATTCAGTGATATGTGCCTACATCAAGAGTGACATACAGGGAATCAATCAGAAAGAGAAAAATATGTCACTGTAGTAATTTGGGAGCAAACTCCTTTTTCCCCTGAATTTTATGACGTCAGTGTTATTAAGCTAGCAATGAGTTTAATCTTTTTCATTTTATTTGAATAATGTCTTGTGTATAAAATCTGAAAAATGATAAGTGGTAATCAGACTTGTCATTGTTTATTTTCACACATAAAACAAGCTTAATAAATTCAAACCTGTTGTAAAGATTAGTCATAAAAATAAAGTAAGGAAATAATTTAATGGTGTTTAATGTGGAAAAAAAATATGTTTATGAACACTTGCACTCTAGAAACAGATGCCATGAATGCTACCCCACAAGAGGTAGTGCACAACTCTGCTGAAGTGAAACAAGCATCTGCAAACCCCGCATTTAGAATCTTCCATTCCTTTCAGAAACAATGTATGCTTCAGATGTTCTTTCCAGTTATAGTTTGTCTTGTATAGGTGACTTCTTTAGATATTTTGGGGATGTATAAGCTGCTTTGGGATACTGCCAGTGTGATTGAGCTGAAAACTGATCAATACTCAGGTAGTCGAAGCTGAGGTCTGCACTGTTTATATCATTCATTCCCTGGGTTCTCCTTCTTTGTGTTTGCTTTTATTTATTTTATTTTTTTTTAATTATTTTTATTTTTATTCCTGCAGGCCATCTGGGAATGGGGACCAGGCTGGAGAAGCATTCATAGCAGAATTGATGGAGCTGAGGCTCAGCAGGAAACTTTCCATTGCTCCAGAAGTTAACAGCACATCTCAGGAATGGGGGGTCTGGATGCAGAGTGCATGTGAACTCTTACTCACTGTAAGACTTTCAAATACTCCTCCTACTGTTCCCCTTTAGATAGGTAATTGCAGTTAATTAGAGGGAACCAATTTACTTATTTGTATCAGGATGTAGAGTGGGATCAACACAGTAAAGTATAATTTATTGAAGGTTAAAGTATCTATCAATTATTTATGTGATTTATTCTTCACAGTACTTCTGCAACATTGAGCAATATGGGCTTGATTTCCATGTCGGAGCAACTGAGACAGAGAGATATGTGCTTAGGGACATGTAGGGAATTTGTGAATACCAGTCCCAGATCTTCAAACTCAATTCAGTATGTTAATCATTAAATCGTCTTCCTCTCTTCCCCACTGATACATTTCTGAAATGTATTTTATCAGTCAAGGATCACTTGCTGACTTAACAATAGAAAGCATATCAGGTGAAACATTTTAACTACGGGTATTTAATTTCACATCAGTAAGTGGCATTCCAGGAAAGAATCTGCTTCCGACAGATAAAGCTTGCTTACATCTACTAATAATTTAGTAGATGGCTGACATCACTTTTGGTTGCTTTTTAAAATAATTATGTAGCCAGGTAATCACTGTATAAACCAAAGAAAGAACTAAACTGAAAGATCTGAGGGATCCATGTGTACTTACTGCAATGAATCATCATTATGTGCTCTCTATAAAACCCCATCTGCTGTTAGGTTGCTAGTGCCAGCAAGTTTTATTACAAATATTACTTTTATAAAATATCTAATCCACTAGCTTCGGTATTAGTTCAAAGAATTATGGTATAGATGTGTATATTATGCCTGTTATGCAACTCAGAATATATTTATCAGGGCAGTAATATTATATTTGAATTCATCTTAACACAGACCAGGCAGAACAATAATGTAAATATCTATCTTCTGGTTCACAAGGCTGATCTGAGAGTACAAGTGATACATTGCAGTTTACCAGGCACATCATTTTCACCTCAGAATTTCTAGGTGAATAAAATAATCCCTGTAAAAATTCAATCCCTGTAAAATACCCGACAATTTTAATCATCCAGGAAATATCTACTCAGTTGTATCGTTGTGGGTAAAGAGAGAGTAATAAAACATTATGATCTTAAACATAAAGGAGACCTTAGTTGGGAAAACATCTTTAAATACTACTGAATACATACATAACACATATCAACTTTGTAGTAAAACCCAGTAATTTAAAAAAAAAAAATAGTTTCTATGAGGGCCTCCCATTTAGTGTGATTTTTTTTTTATTTGCCATGAAAAACCATCTGATATACAGTTAATGCCAAAGTAATCATGAGGTAGAGACAGTACTGTCTCACTAAGTTCCTCTGGCCAGGTCAGGTTGATATCAGTATAAAACTGCATTGTTTAGCCAAATTTCAGAATTATAGTGTCAATTGGGAATTTTTATTTAGCATTCACTGTTAAGACACTGCTGCTGACAACTCACCTTTTTAAAAACTCATGCTAAATATCTACCCCGTACCTTCTTATCTTTTCCTAAATCTTTCCTCTTAGGAAAGTCCCAGGTTCCCAGTTCAGTTTCCCAAACTTTACATCATAGACATGTGCATTATTTTAGGACACAGCTCTCTTTTTGAATGAAAAAAACAATTTTTTATTTTACTTCATAGGTACCTCAATAGTTGTTTCGAGGCTATATGCCCAGTATTGCCAGTAGGAAAGAGGATAGTTCTCTACATGTGTTAGGATCCATCAACTGCACCAGGTGTTATGCTGTGGAAAACTGAAAGAACGGTTAAAGTTATGTAATTTTAATAGAAGTTTCAGAAAATCGAATAGTAATAACTGTACAGCATTTTCACTCTCTATGCAGCTTTGAATTTTTGAGTAATGTGCTTAACTCCCGCCATTATTGTGCAATTATGGTAGGGCTGTTTGTATAGGGTTGCAAATAAAAAGAGTATTGATAAAGAGTATGTGGTGGCCTCTGAGAATTTGGAGAAATTACAATGTCCCATTGGTTCTCAAAGTTTAGAGCTACCAGTTTAGAAAATAGCTGATGCTAAATTGCTTGTGTTGAAAGTGTTCCATTAACAAACCTTCTTCAAACAGGAACTGGATGGCATTAGCACACAACCATACTAAATTCTCGATCATTAGAAGCCAACAGTCCTGGAAGGAATAGTAACACTTGCCTGAAATACAGTGAATGTCTTTCCTCCTAGGTGATACACTTAGCTTACCCCTAATGTGCTAAGCATTATGCTTATATTAAACATTATGCTTATACTATTTCTGCCCTCTCTATTAAAACCTAGAGCTTTGTAGTCACTAGGGAGTTTTCTATCTATATGATTTTCCATATCTGTTGGCTAAATTAGAGATCCAAATGCAAAATCTAGAGCTCATAAACATTAGGTGGATTTGTGAGTGACAATCCCTGGAGGGCTTAAGGTCCATAAACTAATGAGACATAAATATAGTGGAGTAGGGAAGGGTATTTTTATCTGTGATATACAAACTAGTTCCAAACTTGTTCAGGTCATTAATGGAAAACTATATCCATTTTCCTAACATCAGCATTACACAATTTTGCAAGATAATTACCATCTTTAGGAATGAATACATTATGAATTGAAACTGCAATTGAAAAGTAATTTGGCATCGTCTTTTAAAACTTTGTAGTCTTAACAGAAGTAAAATGGGCATAACTTTCCACTAATTATCATGTAAAGATTTACAATGGAAAGGGAATCTTACATTCAAGTATAAGATGAGATGTTAGCATTTTGTGACATACGGCATTCCCATTACTGAAGTGAGAGGCATGTCACAAAAGCAATAATGATTTTGCTCTATGTCATGCCACAAGGTAGCAGTGTTGTGGTACAATCTCTATCATTTTCTGATGCAAGTTGCTGAGCATGGGATCAGTTCTGCTCCCATCAAAATCAACAGAAGCCTTGCTGTTGACTTCTGAGGACTGTTTCCAGTATAACCAGTGAATGATTCATGTGAAATGTACCGATAAATGTCACAATCCCTACTAGATAATATTTCATTGATTCATAATTAGATGAATACTGAGAGAGTTAAAAGGATAGAAGAAGACTTTAGTCAATACTAGAAATTATAATTTATTTTTGTTTTTCTATTTTCTTGCATTGTTCTGGTATCTGTAAAAGTGAAAATTACTGCAACAGAAAGTGGAAGCATGTGATAAAAGTTAGTAATATAGTAATTAATTTAACTTTTTATTCCATCAGTAGGAATTTGAGAATATTGTTCAGGCAAGCAATTTTCAATATATGCTTTTTTATTAGCTAATTTTTCTACTGTGGAAGGCATATGTAATCAGAGATGAAGTTTTTTTATTCTGAAGATCAAATATTGTGGAAGGTCAATAGTTTTCTGGTGAAAACTAAACATTAGTTCTATTTCTGCTATTCTGTTAACACAAGTTTGTTTTTTTTTAACTGAACAGAACAGTATTCTTTCAAGACAAAGTCTTGTTTGCTGGACTTTTGCATGTTGATGTCAATTCATTTTCACTGGAGATGGTGACCCACTATTTCGGATTTTTTCTGCTCATGAATAGTATATAGAGAATTGTTCAGGTTTATTAGTTTACAGAGAGACAAGTGGATTAAAAAAAAGTCATGTTAAAGGTTTATGACTGAAATAAGATTAGAGTCAAAATGCTTAAGACTGCCAATCACTATCAGTCTCTCTATCAATATATGGAGAATAAAGCTTTATGATTTACTCTACAGATTTTATTGGCATGAAATTAATATTATAGACTATACATAAGTGACAAAGTGATGATGGATTAGAGAAGGAGATGAAGACAGGTGGTCCAAGCTGTCTTCTGCATGGAAATTCTCCACACATATGGGACACCAAAAGTGACTGGGGAAGCATTTATTAATTACTTTCAAGGTTGCTTGTTAACATACCCTAATAAGAATATGTTTTCAGTTCATTGTTTTTCTGCAATACCTGACACATTTGTCTGAAACATTCAGCAGGTGAAGTTGAAAACCTATGAAGGTGAAGTTATGTGGAAAACCATCTGTACAGACAATCTTCATTTGCCAAAATGACTCCTGTTTTGCTACTAGGGACCATGGGAAATACTGGTTTGATTAGATATCAAAAAGTAATGAAATTCTAGAACTGTCTTGTCACAAAACTTTACCATACCCATTATCTACAAGTTTTGAATGACATATGGTGTCTTTTTCCACCCTTGTGAAAACATGCCCTTGCCTCAATCTCAGTGTATCAAAGGAGAGTCATAGGACTCTGACATGATAAATTCAATTAGGATTCTCTCTGTACCAAACTTATGCAAGGAATAAGCAACAAAAGGTTCAAAGGTAAACAACACTCCCTTTGCTTGCTACTGGGAGACCATTTTGGCAGCAACATTGGGACCAAAGTGAGTTGGAGAATTCCAGTTATGTTTATAAGGCTTTTCTTGCTCAGTGAAAGGAGGGCAGTGAAGAATGAAGGCTAAGAGTTTTAAGTGGATAAATGAGTAAAACAACTGGGGAAAAAAATTGTGGGCAGGGCCGGAAGAGAGGGTGAAGGCAGCACTTGGACCAGAACAGTAAGGGGAGATTATAAGTGACCTACACAAAAGAATTAGGACATTATCAGCAAGAGAAAGGGCAGGGTAGAAAAAAAATGTCTGTCCTTTGCAGTGACTGAAACAGTTACCCTGTGGCGAAAAAAACCCACAAATGTGGTTACACATAGGCTATGTGTGACGTTGTGTTCCTAGCTGGGGTCCAGGTCCCACGATCAGTGTGGCAGTTAAGAATAGCCAGTGTGTGAACATAAAACCCTATCACGTGGCATACATGGAATGGGAACAAACACGGATTCAATCAAAAGCTGTATTCTTGGCACTGAATAACTATTATGACTTGACTCTACAGAGTTTCTAGTTTTTTATCAAAATGGATCTTTTCTGGTTTTAATGTATATGTTTGGTGAAAGCTAATTGAATCCTCTATATTCATCCCAGAAAGATTTCCTTAAAGAGTGCTCACAGAAACACCAGAATAACTTGCCAGTGCACACTGATTCAGAGACAGACAGATGGCTCCAAGAAAAAAAAATCCAGAATTTTATCTGCAAAATTCCTGATTTTAGGTTTGAAATTCATTATCCTAATCTCCTTTGAACAGCAGTGATCTCAGTTTGTTGTGTATTTTGGCTAGCTCATGTAACAAGCACAAATCAGTTTAATCTCTTTTTTTCTAGACAGAAGGATGTCAATTTTGTAAAGCATAAGAGGGAAATTAAAAGCATGGTTGTTTTAATAAATACTAAAATAGAGTTAGCTTCTATTTATTTTCTTAGTCAGTCACACGGTCTACTTTTATCCAGCATGTGTTAAACAAAAAGCATTCTATCTGATTTTATTTATAATTATTATTTTTGTATGTATGTATACACATATTTACAAAGAAATGTATCACAACCAAACACACACAAACAGTGGCAATTTTTAAACAGCTAATTATAACACTGAGTTTAGCACCAGTGTAGCCCAGTGCATTACCTCACTCGTGGTAGACACTTCTTTGGAAAGAGCGTATGGAAAATGTTGCTTGGTAGGGATCCTAAAAGAAGTTTCTTTTATAAAACTAGATTTTAAAATAATCATATTGTGACCTTGTGTTTTTAATGTACATATATATAATTTATTGAAGCCTCTATCTCTTAACATATGCCACTTGAAAAGTCATGGACGGTGGGTTGCTGCTTTTGTCCCTCCTCAGATATGTCACTGTTTCAATTAGAAAAACATCCTTGAATCTGTCTTTCTGTAAACCCTGTTTACTTCTGTGCAACTCAGTTTTTTTTCAGTGAGCTTCCATAAGCAAAACAGAGCATCAAAACAAAATTGTAGCCAATCAATAGAATACAGCTGATGACAGCAGTATCTAGCTGCAGGAAGATGGAAATGCAGAAGGTTGGTTAGCTAAAGTTGGTTAGCTATTAGTTAAGAGAGTAGAACTGTTGGCTGACACAGATTATTTTACCATTTCAGACACACTGAATATGCAAGATCTGATTGCTACTTTGATAGGGGATCTCCAAGGCAATTCCTGAAGCTGAAGAAAATAGTACGACTTGATAGATGTAAATCATTCTTGAAAGTACTGAAAATCATGTCTCTTGATAGACTAACATGCAAAGACTTGCCAAAAGATTTGGATTTGTATGAAATCCAAAAAAGAATTCCTGATGCTTACAGACAGCAAATTCCCCTGAAATTTGGGTTTCTTTGGCTTCAGTGATGTATTTGAAGGACAGGTTGGATCCTGCCACAAAAGATGTATCTGTGTGTGTGTGTGAAGTTGCTAATAGAAACGTGTTCTTCTCTATTTACTGTTGTGATCACTATGAAAAGCAGAAGTATAATCAGAAAAATATTCTACTGAGGAAAACAGATTTTTCTGGGAGAAGTGTAAAGGACAAGGAGCTCTCTTTTTCACAGAGAAAGCCTAAGATATTTCATGGTATGGAGCAGGAAGGATGAAAAGTATTTGCCTGGGAATCTGATACGTTTTTTTTTCATTTTCTAATCTCCCTTTATTTCATCAGGGGAAGTCAGTTCTTTGGAAGATAGGAAAGCTGTCTCTGACACAGCTTTGATCTTTCCCCTGTTTGAAAAGCCAACTTTTGTTTCCCAGTTTTGACTGTATTCGTGACTGGTAGGAGCCTGAAGTCTCACCAGAGACAACATATTTCTGTCAGCTGAGAGAAAGACCCTAGCTCTGGATGATCTTTGAACTGTGGACTCACCTTTTCCTCATCTTCTTTCACACTTCTCTATTCAACACAAAGTACCAATTCACTTTGATGGAGAAGCTGATTTAATTCCCTCTTTCATTCAGCCTGACAGTCTTTCTTCCAGCTCCCTGCCTAGTACCCTTATGGCCTTAATTTGAGATTGATTGTATGTAATCTCTTCGAACCTCAAGCCTAGCCTTTTGCACTGAAGCAAGCCAATGTTCAGCAAAACTCAGTGTGTTTAAGCACCTTCCTCCTCAGCACCATTCCTCTTCTTATTAGAAACCTGGCATTACTAGTTAAAGAAACCCCATACATGTTGCTGGCCTGGGTATGCAAGATCACAGGCTATAAGGAAAGAAGGAGTACGGGTAATATACTACTATGCAAAGACAAAACTCATCTGAACCTACCCAGGGATTGTAGAGTTCCCATGGGCTGGAAAGGGCAGAGAGGGAGAGAGAGAGAGAGAGAGAGAGAGAGAGATCCTTCTATTTTTCTTTTGTAAAGAAAACCTTAGCTGTTTAATTTTTTTTTTTTTTTTTTTTTTTTTTTTTTTTTTTTTTTTTTTTTTTTTTTTTTTTACTGTGAACAGAAACATCTAGTTTGTGCTCTTTGAAGACTACGCCCTGCAGGACCAGAAAACTTCTGTCAGGAACATGTGGGGTTGTAGAGTGCAACATAATTGCATAAGAAGCTTTGTTGTATAATGTAACTAGCAGTTGTATAGTACTTAGTATGCTTAATTTCCAAATCCTCAAATTCAATGATAAAATTCTTTCTAAAATATCACCTTGCAATTCCTGTCAATAGTATTACCTTTCATCTCTAGTCACCAAAAATAAATAAAATGCTTTTACATCATGCATTTTAGAAACATGTTTTTATGAATACAGTTTTGTATCGCTAACTCGTTTTAATCAGAAATGTTGCATTTTTAATTTTGCAATTTCTCAAAAAGTTTACTTACTTTTTTCAAAAGTAAGTTTTTGTCTTGGTATGTCTATGGAATAACAGAAAAGTTTGAAGACAGTAGGAAAGAAATAAAGGATTTCTTATTATAGTAGTTACTGTTATGGTCATTCATTTGATTATTTTAATTTAAACTTGTGATTTGGGGGATATCACTTGATATTTTTGTAATGGTTGGTATTGGCAAGAAAATTCCTGAGACTCTGAAATAGTTCTAAAGGTAAAAAGTTACTTTCTGCAGATCTCTTAAATCTGAGCAGGCATCCTGTGCAATTTTGTGAAGTGTATCAGAAATGGACATTTATTAATTAATTTCTGTCTTCCCATAGAAAGGTGTAAATCCACAAGTCCTCTTCAGTTACTGTCTAACCCTGGAGATGCTGTGTGCCCATTATTGTGTATTTTTTAATTGATAAAATTACCTAACCCGTGAAATTCTGGTCCTATGCATGCTTATGACTACATAAGCCTGAAGCATTGTCAGGCTTTATTAAAATATATCTTACTAGGAACATAAGAAGGTAGAAGTAGAGCTTTGGGCTTCCTGCCTGCAAACTCAAATACTATAAGTATTTTTAAAGAACATCTAATAGACTAATCCCAAGAGACAGAATAAATGCCTTCCCATTTTAGCTAAAAGTAGTTAGATAATTCACTCGTAGTTTCTTATACTTGCCTGAAATGACCTTGTATGCCAATTCTAACTCCTATAATAACAAGCTTATAGGAATCCCTTAACCTTGCTCACTGAAACCATTTTACTTTACAGAAAATAATTAAAGATTTGCTGGGTTACAGAAGAGAAGGGGGAAAAGAGTGAACTTTCTTGCTAGCCTGAGATAAGTGCAGTTGCATAGCAAGGGAACCTTTTATTCCATCTTCAGTTAAGGTTTGCAGATTTTGGGTTAAGCATTAGCTTGGGCCACAAGAAGAATCCACAACTTGCCCATCAAGCAGGTGCTCCAAACACCTAAAACTACACCAGTCTCATGGATTTTTTTCACCCCTAGCTGCAAGGGGTCAGCAAGGGCAGGGTGCTCCTCAGGGAGGGGGTGTTGGGAGCTGTGGATAACAAGGTAGGCAGAGGCAGTGGCCTTACCAGCAAAGGTGAGGGTACCTGAGCAAGGTGAGAGGAGCAGGTCCAAGGAACAATAATCAAGCTCAGCCAAAAGACCAGTTTTCTGAGGAGGGTCATAGCAATAAGGCAGATCTGAGGTCAAGCCAGGGAGTCCAGTCTAAGGGTTGGGTCAGGTTTTGGATCAACGGGATACATGGCCAGGCACAGGCATGGTTGCAGTGCACTTCCAGTGTTATTCAGGAAAGCAGAAAGCACAAAAGCCTAAGGTAAATGCAGCTGTTAGCAGAGCTGTTCATGGGGACCCTCCACTGAAGCTCTTTTTATCAAGGCTACAGGCTGAGTTGTCTCCATGTTGGTCCTCAGGTCTGCCACCCAAACTTCCACAGTGATGCAGAAATGCTCTTAGGATCCTAACACTGGATTTTTGTGCAAATAACAACAAAACATAGCCAAGTCATTGTCTCCACATTCCACTTACTTTAGAGCTATCTACATTAAAAAAAAAAAAAAGTCTTTCTGTAAAGTAATATTGATAACTTACCAATGATATTGCTTAGCTGGCTGATATTGGTGGCAAAAAGCTGCCTTAATATCTCTAAGAGATTATTGGGTTTGTAGATTGACATTTAAATGACCTATAACAAGGATGTATGTGTGGATCAGATGTACTATTTAAACACTAGTTATGTTATCAGGAAACCACATCTTGAAGGCTAGTAAAGAAATAATAGGACACTGCAACAGATCCCCCTACACCCACTGCTATAATGTGGAGTTGTAAGAGCGAGCAAAATACACTGCCTGTTAGTAAATGTGTAAGAATTATTCCAATATGTGGGAGGAAGGAGTCAATGACATCATCATACTCCTTCTGCCAAAGAACCTGAGAAGCTAATCACTTGCCATGCCCTCTTCTCCTCTACATTTCAGTACCCAGGCAGCATAGGAATGGTGAGCATTAACACCAGAAAAAGGGGAAGAAATATTAGAAAGTTTGTATATATCAGTTTTAGCTGTATTATTATTGGTAATGAGCTGTAATAATTGGATAATTTGGATTCTGAATGTTAGATTGTTAAGATTTTAGTAAGACTAACAGTGAAATTTTGGCTTTCTACAGAAGTTGTGTTTCTTCAGACCAAATAAATTGCATGTGGTATTTAGTCTGGTGTCATTGTCCTTGGAGACTGTCTGTTAAACTTGAATGCAGCAATTTTTACCACAAGGATGGTATATCTTGGAACTGGAATAATTAATATATGTAATGAAAATAACACATTTTTATTCTACCTTAATTAAGCTGAAAACAACTGTGTTCATATAGACCGTAGCTTATATCTATTATTTTTAAAGGCTCAATCTTGTGAAAATATGCTTAGAACTTCTTGCCACTGGGTTATGCTCCCTCTCTCTTCCTAGGCCTGTGTAAGGGAAAGCTACCCTCCTATGTTTAATTGTCAAATTCACCTGCACAAAAAACTTGAACAAAACTTATTACAGAGACTTGTTCCAACCCTGTACCTCTATTGAAATGGGACTCCTGAATTTAATGTGGTACAATAAAAAGTATGATGAACCCAATTTAAGGGATTATCAGTTGAGCATATTTCCACATAAATTTTGGAAAGTTGGTCTTTTAAGGATGATGTAGCCTCCTACATCTCTCCTCCTGAAAAGGAGCATCCATTTCCATCAAGATATTTTTCTTTCTTGAGTTCAGAACTTTTCAAAATAAAGATAAATTTGATAGTCTGGGTAGCCAATGCTTGCTTACTTACTGAGATATATATATTTCCCTTGGTTGAAGGTAAGAAATATATCATTTTCTCTCTTGTATGCAATCTCACTTCTCAGTTCAAAGGTAGATTCCAATAAGACATTGCCTCATTATTGTTTTCATGGCCACGTACCTGAAATTTGGGAGAAAAATAATCTGTACTGATACTCTTATCGGTACGGTGTACAGATCCATAAACTGATCTTTTCTCCTATGCTTTATATCAATCCACCCCAAGCATATTAGGTGAGAAATCCACAAGGGTAAGAACTATGTAACAATAAAGTGTGAACAGTTCAGTACGCATATACCTAACAACTGATGACATGCTGTCAAAAGAAAGTTTTCAGGAGGAGGTGGAAGGAGAAAAATGAGGTGACCTTTACCATTTTTTTCAAAACTTAACATGACTAACATAATTAACACGTACATTAATCCACTTTAAATGCACTACAATTACTACTAATACCTTTTATTATGGTAAATATATTTAAAAACTCAAATTATACACCTGTGTTTATGGGCAGTATTACCATCTATGGGCTTTAATATCACGCTTATACTTTATCATTATTACTACCAGTGTTACACTGTTAAGCAATCACATAGTAATAGGCTTCAGGCAATGGATCTTACAGCCTTAATTAGCTGTAATGCAGAAAAAAAGAAGAGTCATAAAGTTTTGAGAAATCAAGTACTGCAATAAGTTAGTGTTAGTTAAAATAGTCCTCATTCGTGTTTGGAATATAGGATCAAACACTTAGATGGATCCATGGAGTTTGGTATTTCATCTGTGATGCAGTCTAGCATCATACTTTAAAGAAGGCAAAAGAATCCTCTTAGTGAACAATTATGAAATAGTTTGCCTTTTGGGAAGTTTTCTTCCTTCCGTCAGTTGAACTTCTTGTTCCATAAAATATGAAGCTTATGTCTCTTTAGAGAAAGTGCTTAATCTTACCTAATGCAACTGTGGTTGTTATCATTATCTATATAAATGTCTAATCCTTTAAAAGCCTAAGCCCTTGGCCTCAGCGTATCTAATTAAAGATATTAAAGCATACAAGATGGCATAAGAAATGAAAGCCATAGGGCAGGTCAGCAAGGCCAACTGAAAGGAGTAGTTTTGTAAATGAGGGGTATATAGATGCATAATATTGCAAGTCCGTAAAGATAAATCCCCCTTTTTCTACACCATATAAAATTCCTCATCCTTACAGGTATAACTTTGTTGTTGTCTTTTCTCTTGATTGCTTAACTTAGGAATATTCATTTTTCCTGCCCTTCTTGTTCTTCTCTTTCTTCTTTACTTTCTACAGGCCACAAAGAGAGCCTCATTCAGTCACTTCAAGCCACTTCACAAGCCTACCAAACTAATCCTCTTTTTCTTTTTTCCAAAGACCTAAAAAGAGGACTCATACAACAGGTTTTAAAGAGCTTTGCAAGGTTTCAAGACCAAAGCTAATTAAAGGCTTAAAGGAAGAAGCTAACAGAAACAAGATAATAAATTAAGATGATCCAAGTCTTTGGCAAACACAGGATCTGGAGAAAGAAGACAGAAGCCACAAGGCATTACTTTTTGTCTCCTGACTCTGAAAATGGCAATGAGCCAAAGCATGAGCTGCTCTAAACTGCTGTGAGTTTAATAACTCTCCCATATAGCTGAAGGCCAAAGATCTGGTCCAGAGATTGTGCCTGCTATCATGTCTGCTCATTTGTGTGTTTAAAATCCCAGTAGTGTGATGGAATTGAGAATCCATGGTAGCTCAGGTAATAGTGTCCTATGCTTTTTGGAATAAGAGGAATTGAATTTTTTAGCCTATATGTAGCATATAATTCATTATGGCTTGGAAGGGAGGAAGAAAAAGACCCTGAAGCTATACAATAGGGTGGTTCTCTAAGGGCTTATGTTACAACTGAGGGGATGATTTTGCAACAACACACAGTATTGATGGCATCAAACCATAATGACAACCACAGAAGTGCAATGTGTCTACTGAAAGATATTACCTATAGAATTATGTCATTGAGCAATTATTTCAGCTACATGGGGTTATACAGCCACTTGAGGATGCAGAGCTGTAAGCACATAATCAGTGTTACAAACCCAGTGCTTCTCCTCTGTGGAACCTACTTATTCTTGCTTCTTTCTTTATAAAAAGGTTTTATCTTTCCCACCTGGGATGAACAAGAGTTAATACTTAGAATTTAAATTTGGCCCTACAGGATAATTAGTATAATCTGTTATGTACAATGACTGCACTGGCAAGTCTTTGATTTTACACATGCCCCATGGTATCAAATCAACAAGTTTGTCATTATGCTTACCAAATGAACAGATGGACAAATATGGATTTCTCATTGTGGATTTTATTGACTCTTGAATAATATCTCAGTGTTACTAAATGAAGAAACAGTGGTAACAGTGACTGTATCTGGAGCCTGAATAGAGGAGCTGGGGTGGAGGCAGGAGACTCTGTAGCCAGTCTCCTTTCAGACTGGGCTTCAGCTTTACCTTTCAATTAAAGTAAGATCTGGGGAGGAAGTGATTGGAATGTGGAACTCAACATTAAACTGAAACAATAAGGCATTTTATATTTTAGGGTAACATGGGCAAAACAGTAATTTGGTTGGTCTTTAGACCCTGAGGAGATGGAAGGGATCACAAAGAGCTTAAACCATCTCTTTGTTGATAAGAGTTGCCTTTAGGGTTTGTGTTGACAAATATAAACTTCTGCAGTTAAAAAAAAAAAAAAAAAGTCTCTGTCCTTAAAACAGAAGCAGTCATAAATTTGCTTCTACTATTGAAAGTATAAATAACAGGATCCTTCTTCAACATAACAGCTCTGGACAGAGTCTAAGGATCTTTAGCTGTCATGTTTTTAAGTTTTAAGTATATCCCAAATAATTACACTGTTAAATATTCACATAATTAAGTGCATCTGTGGAAAAGTGAGAAAATAGAGATTTCTTATGCACTACTATTTTAAGGGCAACATCCTATCTCCAACCATTGACAGATTTGATTGTCTCAAAACAAGTGGAAAAAAATGTAAATAAGACTGTATTCTTTTTCCAAAGTACCTCCCTTGTTTTGGTGTAGAGAACTATTTTACTAAGGATTATTATATTTTCCATAATTTTTACTTTTTTTTTTTTCAATACCTTGCTTGAAACATTGACGAGACCTTATTAGTCATTGCCCCAGATAGAGAAATTGCCATAATTTAGAATGTTTTTTTTCAGTTCCTAATGCTGATTTAGGTGGGTAGATTAAATGATCTTCATAAAGTTTTTGCTTTTATTTTTTTTAAGTTTAATGACATAGTGAGTCATTCTAAAAATGCAGATAGACAAGTAAAGGTGGCTATGAGGAAAATGAGGTAGTATTGGTATAAGTGGCATTTTCCATTTCCTCTTAAACACTGTATTTTGCACCCTTTTTTTATCTTATGTTAATAATTGCGTAGATAAAACTCATCATTTTTATAGAAATACTAGAAACCTAAGTAACAAAGCTAGCATAATTGTAAGACCAACTCTTAATGTTATTTCTAAGCTGTGAAAGAGCTGCATCATGTAATACTACAATGTTGAAGCATCCTGGTTATATATAACTTTATGAAGCTAGAGGAAGACCAAGTATCAACACACATTTCCTAACAAAAGAAGCATTGGGAAGGTGACAGCTGCCATCTATGAAGTGATGGAGGTATCCTGGGTGTCTTGTCAAGCTACAGCCTAAGGCCAGTCTTGTTGGAGATACAAGGAACTGTTAAAAGTACTGACAGGCATTTTAAGCAAGAAAGAATTGAGGAAACTGAGAGAAAAAATCAGTGGGGAATTGTATTTGTTATTATAATTTGTTCTTAACACAAAATAGAGCAGGAAGACAAAACTTTTTTCTTTGAGTGACAGAAATGTAAACAAGAGAATTATGATTCCTTTCGAGAAATTAAGGTTGTGCTTTGTTCATGACAAAAAAAAAAAAAAAAAATCTGCACATACTGTGCTAATAAAATATTTACTAGAAGGCATTCTGTTGCCTCTGACACAAAGGGGCCTTGAGGCTGAGAGCCCCCTTAAAGCTATAACCTTTTAAGTAACTATATGATTGCTTTCTTCTGTAGGTGTGCAGGGTGAGAATATATTCTTTAAACTTTGAATAAGTTTGAGATGGGATAAACTGGAGCTGATCAGAGTTGTGCTAATTCTCATTTCTCTAACCGTCAGACTTGATGTGCCTCTCAAGTGTGACCCTTCAAAAACTAGCATAGATTGAGTAACTCACAACAGTAAGAAACTAAAACTTTCACATTTGCTTGTAAAATACTGTAGGCAACTAATTCAATTTGAAATTAACTCTAGTTAGATGCCTGTGTACTAGTTGATGCTTCTGACCTGGGGCTTCTATTTTTGGACCTCTTCCTGCTTTTAAGCCACTTAATGACACTGGAAGACAAAACTTTTGGGGACTTTAGAAAAGTGAATTTTCTGTTTATTGTTATGATTACTGCTGTAATTGCATGAGGAGTGCATGTGTTACCAAACGGTGGCTGCACAGTGTTTATAAAATTCGTATCAGTGCAAATTTCCCAGTCTGCAGGAAATGTGTCTGTATCAGCACAAAAGAAAGGCCAGAAGGAAAAGAAATGCTTACTTTAGTTCAGAAACATCCACCAGCTTTGAGGTCACCAAATTTTAAAACACTAGCAAGATGACTTCAGACTTGGATTCTGAAATGACCTATATTGTCTGTCACTGCTATGTCTCTAAAAATAGGTATTAGAAATTCTTTAAAAGGATGCTCAGCTGGGTCTGTGGGATGACTAGTTAGTAAAGGCATTAACGTATCTGTCAGCTGTGTGTTAGAAGACAGCTTCTGGGTAGCTGCTGCTTCATTGCAATTGTAATTTTCCTAGTCTTAAACACTGAGGTAACTGACAGGAGCCATAGTAATGGGATAAAGGGCTATTCTTTGCATAAATGTGTCGAGGTTTAATTTGAATAAAATAATTATTCAGCCGTTGAATTATAACATTTCTTGCTCAGTCTCTGGGTATCTTGACATTAAGCCTGGCAATTCTGAAAATACAGTGCTTACCTATATTCTCTATGGAGTAACAGCCAATCTGGCACCAAAAGGAAGAGGTAATAAGAAGCATGATTATCTGATATAAATAAGCTCTGTGTTATCTGTTTTCCATTGTGAAAACACCACCTTTCTGTATCTTTCTGTATCTCATATTTGGTATGCCAGCATGAGTGCACTTGCTGCAGTTTAAGTTCAGACTGAAATACTTAATTCTGAAGAAAAATAACAACAGCATCAAGAAATAATTGTAAACAGATCTTGAATAATAGTACACTGATTTTTCATTTGCTTCAGTACAAACTCTTTAACAGTGGGTATTGGTTAAAAATGCTACTTAAACTAATTTTTACAAAAAGAAAGTTAAAAAGTGATACTGTGTGGTCATTTGGTTAATCAGTACAATTGACATCTTGACAAATCTCCCTTATCAAATGCAGCTGCAACCCATATTCTTCAAGCTCTTTACATTTCATGGGATTTTAATTCTCCCCCCCCCCCCCCC
>NW_020799098.1:36940143-36971242 GCF_003259725.1 Athene cunicularia
CCTCCCGAATGTGTAATAAGAATGTAGTTTTCATCTTTCATGGTAATGCCTGGCCTAGTTCACCTCAGGTGAACACATACACAGCTACTTTGACACCAAAAATGATGTATTGCTCTAAACAAAACAGGTAGTGAGCAGTTTCCACAACAGCAGCATGTCCTCCTGTGTAAATGATCAGTAATACTTTACTATTGTGGCAGCTGATGAAGTAGTAACGATCCATTCTGAATTTTCCATATGATATGCACATTTGTTCTCAAACATAAAGCCTAAAAATAGGCCTAGCCTTAGAGGCTGGCCTTCTAAACATAATCAAGATTCATACCACTCAGCATATGTATTTGAAATGCAGGACAATATCTCATGGCTATGCACAGATAACCTTTTAACATTAAAATGCAACAAAGCAAATTTAGCGCAATAGTAAAAGTTTCACTGTCCAAGTAGGCTTCTATTTATCTCCTCAGTTTGTCAACCTACTGCTTCAATTGTTTGTAGAAATGGCCATAAACTACAGGTTTGTACATTAAAAGTTAATAAGAATGTAAATCTAAAAAGTGAAGTGTAGCTGAAGTGGTAACTTTGGAGCTGTAAGCAAAAGAGGGTGGCATTATGGTCTGTGAAACATGAAAAAATTATGAAAATTATAGTTCTTGTTTAATTCTGGACAGTCTCCATGTTCTGAAGCTGATAAACTTTACCTTAGCAATCTAAACTAAAAGTTCATTTTGCAGTTTACTTTCCAATGGAATTTATTACAGGAGATGTAGAATAGAAGGCAAATATTAACTGACATAAAATACTGGTAACTCCAGAAGTTCAGGTTTCAGTCTCAGCTGAAAAGCATTACTTCATTTCCAACTGTCTGTAAATAGTTATCTCTGGAAGGGAGAAAAGATCTCTGTGAATTCCTAACCCTCTGTTTTTATTGATTGGTACTGGAAAAATGATGCAAAACTGTATTTTTTTTTTTTCCCACATTCTTTCCCTCTATTCTTTAAAAAAAACTTTCATTCAGAAAAAAAGCTTGGATTAGCAGTAATTGTAATATAAATACAGAGAGGTGGAGAGCAAGGGGAGAAATAGAAAGAGAGAGAGAGATGTTGCCATAGCACAGACTTTCAGTAAGCATTCATTTTGAAAGATTGGGTTGATCTGTAATAAATATCAGTAGGGACCAATAAATGATTCAAAATAGTACTAAATATCCTTAAATTACATTAACTCAGACTAAGTAGTTTATTTTGTAACTTCTCGGAAAAAAAAAAAAAAAAGCAAACAACAAAACCAAACCAACAGTTATGTGCTTAGTATGAAAGCAGTAACGTTTGGAAGGATATGCTTCATTCATGACTTACTTAAAGAAAGTCCTTGTATACCTTCTCAAGCATAAAACTCATCTCAACCTTAAATATAGAATTACTCATATCGTGCTTCTCTAGTATTTTAATCATGGAACATTAAAAGGATTTTGTGCCAACCCCGAAGAACTCCTACATTATTAGGAATGGACTAAAACCTAATGAACCTCCCACCCTTTTCCATATCAAAAGATGGATTTCTAGGAGCAGTAATGAAGCCTGAAAGTAATTATGATGAATAGTGACTAACATACTCTTAGAATAGTGCACATGCACCTTGTCCTCACTTGTGTTTCAAAACTTATTTGTTCTGAATTTGAAATAATACTGTCTGGGAAGATGTTTTGGGGAAAACAAACAAATAAAAAAACAAAAAACAAAACCCAAACCCAAAACCACAAATGATTTTTTTCCCAGAAACTTAGCTTCTGATTTTTTTTGTTGTTTGTTTTTATTCTAATGCAAAGTGAAACACCATGTGCTTTCCAAAATATTTGTACCCTTTACCTCCCAAAAATGTAATCCATTCTGCAGTAGCCTATTGGATAAGACCTCTTTTCTCAGGTGTGAAAGAGTCCCGAGTTTACAGGATTTTGAACAAAGACTTAAACTTGTATTTCCTGCATTTCAGGTGCTAAAACATGATGCTGTTGTGGTATTCTTTCTTATCCAGACATTTCACCCAGGAGTTGTAAAACTCTCCTAATTAAACATGTACAACACATTTAAACATTTCTGGAAAATTTAATTTCTCATAAAAAGCAAACATAAATAACCACTCTAAGTTTGAAAGTACATTTTTATGTTTACACATGTACGGTTATGTACACAGGTCTGGAATCTAAAATGCATTTTCTATTTATACTCATGGGCTTTAGAGTAAATTCTGTGCTTTTCAGCTAACTTACTCTTTATATCATTATTGGACATGAGGGCCTATCTGACCAGATGATTTGGCTGTCTTCTTTTAATGGTTTTATACATTTCCATTTCTCAGAACTATCTCCTGTTATTTTAGCTATAGTAAAGAAGTAGTCAGTGATAAATTTCTAAACAAAAAAATATATGGAAATAGTCATTTTCCTATGGTGACTTTTTTTTTTTTTTTTTCATAAGAATGTCTAAATAAATAACTTGGAATTTTTATCCAAAGGAATGCTCTTAAATTTTGTACATGGATTTATTCTTCTGCAGTGGATCATTGTGCAAAGTATTGTACTGCTATTTTCAGTTTTCTTGTTCCTATGTTGCTATATTCTTCGGATGCTTTTCTTTCTCTGTGTAGATGTTTCTATCAGTCTCAAAACTGAGTGCAGGCAGAATCAGTTATCCGTTGCAATGGAAAATTCGTCTTAGTGCCCCTTGCCTTTGAGAAGAAATTCTGAGAACATCTTTTTGAAATGTATTTACTATGTGTTTGTGAACCTGAAATATTCAGGTATGTAAAACCTGAATGAATCTAAAACCTGAATGTAACATTCAGTAACTTATGTTTATCATGCTAAACTGGATAGGGTGGTAACTCAGAAACTACAAGACAGTTTCTCTTGCTCCAGTAGCACTGGGGTAATACAGTGTTTACACTTTCGTGACAAAGTAAAGCACTTTCATAGATTTTACTCTTGGATCCTGAAAAGGTAATGATATTTTGGAGGAAAGAAGATGTGGCAAGGACTCACAGACAAATTAGTAGAGGACTGCAGTCCCTTCAGAGCTTCAGCAGTGCAGCTCTGAATCAGAGTACTGCCTGTATCTCTTGCTGTAGTGATTTACAATACTGAGTCCTAACAAGGAACCAACAGACTTGCTTCCCTAAGAAAATATGTGTGTAAACAGGGCTTTTATAGGAAAATCAAATACTACTGTGAAGAAGGTTGGACAGGACATGTGAAATGAAAAAGCCTCTAACAGATAAAATCTCCATAGAAAAGATGATAAATCTAGGAGAGAATTAAGTGAAAACAAACTGCTGACATTCAGTTCTTCATGAAAGACAGTTCTGGTTCTCTATTTTTAGTCTTAAAGTCAATCCCTTAAATGCCTTCTGTATTTATTGAGATTTAGTATTACAAGGATTTCTGGCCTGTACTGCAAAACTTGGATTCTTGAGCACCTTTATACTAGTAATTCCACTGTTGTCAAAAGGACTACTCATGTCAGAGTCCGTGAACCTATATAGATTTTGAGGAAGTATTTCAAGACTTTTAAGAGATTTACGAAATTTTTCCTGTTTACCACAACAGCATATTAGAATTAATAATGTTTCAAGATCTGGTTAATTTTGGAGCAATCTATGAAATTCATGTACGCCATCTACTAAACTTTTGTGAACAAATTATTTTCTGACATTAAAGTTTTTGAAAAAATGTTGAGGGGACTATTTTCAAGCAATCCAACTGAAACATATTGTCTTCATTTAAATATAAATTCTAAGGAAGAAATAGATATCCAGAACATTCAAACCAGTTTACATAAAGAGGCTGCAACATTCTAGTTGGAAGAGGAAAAAGCTGTCAGAATCCAGCCCTGTGTGTCTTTGCATGGTTTTCTTTCGGTTTAGTTTTGTGGTGTTTTGTGTAGGGTTTTTTTCCATGTCAACTGACAGATGAATAAGTACCTAGGATTAAACAAAATTACCAGGTATACAGCAAAGTAATTTATAACAATCAAGGTCTCTTAGGTACACTGAAAATGAAGAATTCTTCTAGGAAAGAATTTACAGGGTAAAAAGGTAGCATTAGTGTCACAGAAAGATTAGATAGTTAACAGTTTTTAGCAGCAGAGTGCTACCTTTATAAAGTTCTTCTCAGTTTCATTAATCTAGTCCATGACAGTGAGGATTTTGAGCAGCAAGGGAGCTGTATGAAGGATATGTAGACTATTACTGTTCTGCCATTGTTGCTGGTGCACTGTTGGGTTGTCACACCATGTCTCTTTCATCTTTTTATGATCTTTACATGCCCTATGGCTACTGCTACATTACATTTAATCATCTTTAACAGCTTGAATGTCAAAAAGTTAAATAGTTTTAACTATCCTTTTTTTACTTTAACAATATGCAACTTAACAGGACCTGTGCTGAGCTCATTAGAGCTATTGACAGATTTTGTGCCACCCTGTGCCTATGCCCTCACCATTCTTGTGATCATGTGATACATTTACACATGATTAAACCTATGGAAGGTGATTTTATTACAGCCATGATCTTCCTTTGATCCCATTCTGCCGTCTAACTTGTCTCTCACTAATTACTTAGGTCTTGGTGACAGTTTTTCCATACACTGTCTATAGCTGAACAGAGAACAACTAGTAATGTAATCCACCATCTGTAAAGCTGGTGCTTCAGATTTTTTCAGAATATTAAATCTATTCTTATACGTATATTAAAAGATTAATTCAGAATTTCTTATCCAAACATTCCAGTTTCAGACCTGTCTGTTTCTGATAATTACAATATCAAGGACAAATTTTGATCACTGATGTTCAAGATAGATAAGTTCAAATTGCAATAGATGCTGCTCAGATGATAAAAGGAATAGAAGATATACCTTATATGAAAGGTCTAACAGAATGCAACTAGAGTCACAAAGTCAAGGGTAGGAGTGAACAAGAGTATCTTTTATACTCTATTAGGGATGAGACAACTCTTTAAGTTAAGGAACTCTGAGAAAATCTATAAGGAGTTTCTTCCTATCAAGATATATTTTAATGATAAGTAAATTGAAAATCACTCTATAATTATCTTCCAGGGGGAATAAATTTATGAGGTTCAAGCTTAGAACGAGGTAAGTTTCTGTTTTGCATGGTTGCAAGGAGGAAGAGGAGCTGTATTTGATGATCCTAATTCCTGTCATCTTTCCATTGCTTCTAATTTTTTTTCCTTTTTCCCAAATAATATGGAAGAAAGCCTTCTTGCTTCCTTGCCATAGTAAACCAGTGATATTTAAAACTTTCCAATTTGAAGGACTAGTCTCCTTGACTACCTCCATCAATATAGTTCCAAATTTTTCAGGTTGATGTAATAAACTCTAGAAGAGACTTTGTGACCTTTCCAACATTAAAATGTTTTCAGATCCAGCTGTGCAGCCAGCTAGCCTCAGCAGCACAGGGCAACATGAGATTTGCTGTTGTCCCGATCCAGTGTTGGGGGAGGATTCAATATGATCCCAAGAGCGAGATTAAGACACAAACGAGGTCAAATGCTGAACACCCAAACCAGTTTTTATTATTAAAAAGTGAAGAGAGGTAGTGATAGGACAGAATGGAAGGAAAAGACAGAAATAAAGCAAGGATGTGGGATAGGGCTGCAGGAATAGTCATCACCATGGACCTAGCAGTATCCCATTGGTCCTCAGTATTCAGTTCTTTGGTGGTGGATGCACACAGAGCAAAGTTTTCTGTTGCTTTTTAAGTTCACTGTATCTGCTGACTAGCATATCTGCCCACCTTTAGGTTTTTTTCTCTGGTCCCACAGGTTTTTGCTGCATCGGGCTTCTGGGGCAGCAATGCTCACCTCTTATCAGTTCATTAGCAATGCAGGCATGGGGTCTGGCCTACACCGTACAGTCACGGTGGAGCCACTGATAGACATTTGGTTTCACTCAATACATGTCTGCCCCTTTGAGGCTTGTCTAAGGAGTTTGACAATGCAACTGCAAAGTAGTGGGGGGTGCATCCTTAAATACACTCCTGCTTCCTTGGGTGACATTCTTTAGACTAATCCAAAGGCCACAGCAGCTTGTCCTTGACGTTTGCACAGACACAAGCAAGCTTTGAGAGAGCCATTTGACATTTCAGTCTCTCACAGCTGTGCTGGTCAGGCAGGTGATGAGACCAGTGGGGTACCAACTCTGGTAGTGCAGCTCTGTCATCCATGCCCAACACTGGATGCTTCAGCTCTACTGTTCCACTCCTTCATGTCCACTTTATTTCTGAACAAAAAAATGGCAGAATGTTATAAATCTGCAGCTGTTGGATGAGCTAGTGAAGGTAGAAAGCCTGAATCTTCCCAATGATCAGATAATCTACTGGACCATTTACACCTGTGAAAGTAGTGAAATACCATGAAGCTGCTATCAATAACTCCACACCTGGACTACTGCATCCAGTTCTGGGCTCTCCAGTACAAGAAACATACCAGAGAGAATACAATGAAGGGCCACAAGATGATTAAGGGAATGGAGGTTCCCTCCCACGAGGAGAGCTGGGTTCATCCTGGAGAAGAGAGGGCTCCATGGCAATCTCATCAATGTGTACAAATACCTGAGGGGAGGCCATATAAAAGATTTTCAGTGGTGCCTAGTTGACAGGGCAGAAGCAATGGGCACAGAATGAAACACAAGAGAGTCTGCCAGAACATCAAGAAACACCTTTTATTGTGAGGGTGATGGAGCACTGGCACCGGGTTGCCCAGAGAGATTGTGGAGTCTCCATCCTTGGAGATACTGAAAAAGCATCTGGACATTGTCCTGGGAAGTTAGTTCTAGGTGGCCCTGCTTAAGCAAGGGTGTTGGACAAGATGACCTCCAGAGGTCTCTCCCAGCCTCAACCATTCTGTGATTCTGTGAACAAAGGATCTCATTTAGGCAACTGTGTTTTCAGAAAAAGAGAGATCGTTAGAAATCTGGAAAAGAGAAATGATAGATCACTAACAGCACTATTATTTGACTGGAACTTTTCAATTTTCAGTCCATTCTCATTTCCCAGTTACGATTACTTTTTACTTCTATTATTAGTGACTTAAGTATGGTTCAAAGTGAATCCAATATATTTTCTAAGAAAAGACCCTAGAGACAAGTTAATGTTTTAAATTTTACAGTTTATCATCTATTTTGTGGTAACTGTCCAGAATTTTTACATTGAGATTCAAATTAATTAAAACAGTGTTTTGTGGGAAAGGGTCACTTTTGATCCCTTTTTGAAACGTTTAATTTTACTATTCTTAATGAAACAATTCTTTGTCTTTTCATCCTGACTTTTAGAAGATTTTTTTTTTTACCTCCAGAACGTCTCAGGAACAGGAAAAGGCATTTCCCTGTGCAAAATCTACTATCTCTGAAGCCTTCTGCTTAAGCTTAAACTTTTTCGATTTGTGCATTCATGTAAGACATTATAATTTCCTAAACTTATACTATATATAACACCTACACAATACAATCAAATGCAACCAGGTTTATAATCTCTTGCTTAGACTGAGTTCATGATAAGATTAAAAGAAATACTATTCTCAACAGAAGCAGATAATTGTATTGTCATTGAAAGAAAGGATAGTTACTAGGCATCATTTGAATACATCAATACAGAATTGATCCTTGTACTTTCAGTCCGTCTCCAGAGCAAATAGTAATAATATTCCCCATAAATACTTGCAGATAGCTACTTCTACTTTCTTGAATCAAACCAAAAAGAATGCAACACTCTATTACTCATTAGAGAGCTTCCAGAAGTTTTTCAAGCAATTTAATTTCTAAACAGATGAAATCTATATATTTGTCTGTCTAGTTCCCAAAATTATTAAATATGTTCAATGTGTCAGAGTGTCCTAGTTTTGGCTGAGATAGATTTAATTTTTCATCTTAATAGCTAGAATAGTGCTGTACTTTGGACTCAGTATGGGATTTTGTATGAGAAGAATGCTGTTGCTAAGAAATCAAGGACTTTCCCATGTCCTGCCCATGTGCAGGTGTACAAGAAGCTGGAAGGGAGCAGAGCCAGAGCACTGGACCCAAACTGGCCAATGGAATGTTCCATATCATGTAACGTCATGCAATGGACAACTGCATGAACTCTTTTCTGTTTCATTTGTTCAAATGCTTGTCGTTGCTCAGGGTCCCATGTAAAATCATTCTGTTTCCAGGTCACCTCATAGAGAGGACTTACACTTAGAGCAGGGTCGGTTGGGAAGGGTGGGCTTATCTCTTGCTTCTGGGATTGTAGTTTCAGGATCTGAGCTTCTCTGGGATCGTGAACAGTGAATGGGCTGGGTATCTGCTGGCAGCTGGTGAGCAATTGCATTGTGCATTTCCCATTCGTATTATTATTATTATTATTATTATTATTATTATTATTATTATTATTACTATTATTACTATATTTTATTTCAATTATTATACTGTTTTTATCTCAACCTATGTGTCTCCATACCTTTACCTCTCCAGTTCTCTCACCCGTTCCCTGGTCAGGGGAGGGTGAATGAGCAGCTGCGTGGTGTGTGGCTGCTGGCTGGGTCAAAACAATGACACAGAGTTCCGCTTCAACTTGTTAATGACCCTATTGCACCTTTCCCCTTTTAACAATATAAACGAGAGGGATTGTCCCAGGATACCTAGTTACTATTATCTACCTACAATTTCATCATTATTCAGCAGACCTCGCGCCACTTGAAGCATGTTCCATCCTTCGGAGCGTATGATCCAGTGCTGATTAATGGTGATATATTGATCTTGGAGAGCTGGGTTTATCATCATTGCTCTGTACACTAAACTTTCACTTGATTTTAAACAGAATGATTTCCAAAGTAATTCAAAGGTGGTTTATTCATGAATCCACATGAACCATAGCTTTTTTATTTTTTGTCTCTGAAAGTTGGGATCTGAAGCAGTGTAGAACTGGTCTTGATACAAGTGTTCACCCGACAGTGCTTCTTTAAGTCATATTTCTGGGAACTGAGATTATCAACCAACAGATGCATTTTAAAGTAAACTAAAATACCTTTCTTGTGCTGCAGGCAGAGGACATGGAGATATCTAAGAGGAAGCAGGGAGTGAATAGCCCTAAAAAATTTACATGGAATAGATTTCCAATAGAAGAACACAATTCTCCATGAAGCGTTTAGAGAGATTTTTTCTACAGACTTGTGCTCAAAACAAAAATGCAACTGTAGATAGGCATGTACAATTATATATATAAATAATCCTCATGCAGTTACTAATTGGGTAACTGCTTGATAAAGACTGGGTTTATAAAGGGCTAAAAATAGTTCTGCTATACCAGATCAAAATTCAGAAAGAGACTGAGTCCACTTAAATGTATCCCAAAATCAGTCTGCCCATAAAAATTTCACATTATTTTTATTATTTCAATTTGTTTCCAAAATAATTTCTAAAATACAAAGAATGTCAAGTATAAAGTTATTTAAATATGTAGCTAAAGAAGAATTTCTGTTCTTGAGTCTTACAGTTGTATCATGCCAATAACATTAAAAGGACAAATATTACATAATTCATCATTATAATTTTGTTGATATGTATCTTGTGATACTGTTAAAACTATGTAAGTGTAGAAATAGATCTGCATAAAACGCATACTGTGATGAATATATTGCTGCAGCCCCCAGGCTGCCATTATATGCGTTGTTCATGTTCCCTTGCCATAATCAAGGTGACGATTCAGCAAATTTCAAATCCATGATTCTGCAGAAGTTCTATCTTCTTTCCATATTCTTAGACCATTAAACACACTAAAAGCTATTCCAGTCTTCATTGTCCAATGCAAAGGAATAGCGAAGGCCATGATTCACCCACAGATGCAGGAAGTCATAATGAGAACACTTATTCAAAGACTGAACTGAGTCACATTCTTATCCATATTTATTGTGACAGAAAATAAGGCCTTTATATGTATAAGAAAGGCCAGACATGGATGTTTGGAAGAGCACACGCAGAGATTATCCTGGGTATTAAAGAAGTGATTGAACATATTATAAACCTGAGATCTATGAATGTTAACAAATTTCTGCAGTCCTTTAAAGAGATTTTAAATTCCTACTCTTTAAGTGTGATAAACATGGGGATATGAACAGGATTATACTGCTCTACAGGCTTCCATTGACAGAAATATGATATGACTGTACATATATGTAACTCTTATAGACCTTACCCATAGAAGTTAATGGCTAGAGACAAACATTTCATAGACAGAAAAGCCTTGAAAAAGGCAAAGCAAGCAAACAAATTACATTAACTTTTTCACACCACTTCACACTGTAAACACTGAATATAAACAGCTTGTTTAGTTTCATATGAGTTGCTTCCTTCCCCATCACTTACTAATTCTGATTGATAAGGCAGCTGCTTATGACTTTGGGCTCTAGAACATCTTGCCAGTCCTTCATTGGCAATAGGTTTTCAGTCAGATTTTGTAGCAAATCAGTTTGCTCTGTCATGCTTTGGCCTTTATCTTTTCCTCTGAAGATAATTATATTTGATGACAGTCTTGCATAACATGTATCTTACTAGTAATAGAATATCTTACAAGTTTTTTAAGAGCATTATAATAACATAGCATCAGAATTATCTAGACATGTTAAACACACTCCTATACTATCAAATGTCATTTCAGCTGCCATTCAGATGAATCTTTGAGCTTCATTGGAATTTATCTCTGAGGGTGTTTGAGAACATGAATAATGAATCACAAGTAAGTTTTACAAAATACAACAGCTGTCAGCTAAAATATATGGTTAGTAGCACACAGTGGATTCCTGGTGTGGGAGTAAAAGAAACTAAAAAAAACCCCAAAACAACAGTAAATGACAAACAGTTAAGGTACTATCTTACTTTACTTATTCCAGGAGGATTTTTAAACAGTTTAAAAACTGTATTTCCTGGAGACAAATGGCAATGAATGTGGAAGCCATTACTATATTTTGCCTGTATGAACTTGGAAGCAAAGTATTGAAGGTATGAATTTCCTAGATCGGCACATAACTTGAACCCTGAGAATTCAGTGGCTCAAATATCTCTGGGATTTGGGGCCTCATTGATATAATTGTAACACTAAAAGTCTTGAAATCTTTACTGTTTATGAAGACCACCTTGGAAGTGGGATTCTGTTCTCATAAAACATAGTATTGGTAACAGAAACCAAGCAGAATTACTGTAACTTCACTTGCTGTGATGGTGGCATTCTGCAAACATGTCCCTAATTTTCTAATGCAGTACTTCTTTCATATTTCTTCCTCTGCTTGCACCCGTTGTTGTCCTCTGCTCATTTGCAAATGCAAAACATTTTCTATTTCGTGAGTCCCTGAAGGACTCACAGACAAGGAGCATGTCCTCTTGTTCATAATTTATCATGGCCATTCAGTATTGAAAGATGTTAATTGTTCTGAAATTGTTGCCTGGTCTTTACTCACTCTACTTGAATGAATTTCCATGGAAGATACTAGGAGAGATGGTGAGTACAAACTGAGCAAGAACTTCTTAGCACTGATGGTTTGAAAAGAACATCGTCAATCTATTCTTAGCTTTAACATTGCTGAATTTAGCATCAATAAGCTGCTTGTCTGTATAGGGGCAGGTGTTGACTAGTGAGTTGGAAAGACTTTGCCAGGAAACTCGTGGCTATGACTTTGACAACTGAGATTAATGCATTCTGCAATGTCTTTGAGGATTCAGGCTTCTTTTGAACTCTTTGTAGAGTTTTAATAAATTTTGTTTATTATATCTACAGTTCTTGAATATTGTTTAGAGCTTGTTCAGTTATTAAATTTTAATACACATGTATATGTAATTTATATAAATAGTATCACTCTTACCCTTCTTTTATATACGCAAGCAACAGAAAATAGTAGATTTTATTATGTATGTCACATTGCATGTTTTTCACATTATGATTTCCAGGGTGTGTTTGATATAATCTTTTTACCACACACAAAATGAGCTTATCTTCAGGCAGCAGTTTGAAAAAATTAAGCTTCTACGTCAGGCACGATTGAGAATGTATACACATAACCGAAATCAGCAGGGCCCATTGAAGAACTGGCCATACGTTACAGACTTAAATTAACATCTAATAGATCCTTAGAAGGCAAGGTGTCTGCTGTTCTGGCACATGTTTATATTTCTCTGCTTAGGTGTGCTTTCAGGTTTTGACATTTTTCCAAAAGCAAGAGCAACTCTTTTTTAAGGGGAGGAAAAACAACCTTCCAACATGCATTAGTTTTGCAGGCACATAAAAGAGCTGAAATCCTGGCCCAGGCTCTTAATATGAGTCTGTAGTGCCATAGAGGGCCCCTACTGGCCTTAAGATATGGTGACCCAGTAATTCATTTAGTCATGGATTATTTAATTTCTTTCCATGTGTGCCATGACTGTGTAATCATCATGATGTGTTCTGTACCCTCATATGGGATTAAGATGTTGATTTTTTTTTTAATTTATTTTTTAAATTTCCAGTCAGATAGAGAAAAAGAAAAGCTGGTAAAGCATCCAGCAGCTGAAGATGAAGTAGATTTAGCCCACTCATGTTCCTTAGGCTACCTTCTAACAAACAAGAACAAAATTCAGAGCAGCATGCAAAAGTTACATATTATACAAATCTCATTATCTGTATTTATTTAGGAGGTAGCAAACATCTTTTAACACTGTGTGAAGTGAGGGTGCCCATGGCCATGAGCTCTTCTAGTTCTAAACTATAATTTGAGGTATTGCAATAGCTGCTGAAAACTGTGAAATAATTTACATTTTTTCTTTCAAAGAGAATATCATGATTTAGAAGTGTGATATTTTTCAAGTGCCAACAGAATGCCAAAAAATTTCTTTCAGCTCTTTTCTTAACCCACACTGGATCTCAGATGTGAGCTGCAAGCATTTTTTGATAGTAATGTTTGTTGGAGGCTGTTAGAGGTACAGATGCTGTGTATTTGGCAATACATATCAGGAAGGCTCAGGTTGGGAATCAGAGGTCCTGGTAATACAAACCATAATATAAAATCTCAGCTTTCAGAGAAATTATTGACAGTAGCTTATTGTCAGCTTTAAATATTTAATCTAATAAAATCGTGTGCCAAAGAAAGTCACACGTTTGAGTGCTATTTTGGGGAAATTGTTGCAGTGTTTATTGTATATGGATAAAGAAACAGGGGCACTGTAAACTGTTTTACAGGATTTTTAAAATTAAATTTGGAGTCCAAGTACCTTTCTAGCTTCAGATTTTTGTGAATTCTTTGCAAACCTGTTAGTTCACTACAAGAAATTGTGATAGGTCTGATTGCATCATGAAAAGAATAAAAAAGTGCTTATTATGCTTTATAAGTATCACATACATTTCTAATCACCTACTCGATATATCTGCCTGAGAATGCAGAGTTAAATCCTGGAGATCGTTAAAATAAATAGAGACAGAATTAAGTCATATTAAGGAAACACTGTGAAGGGCTATCAGTTAAAGAATGGTACCGCTTGCTTCCACTCAAGCTAGTAAAATAAGATTTTGCAGACTCTGTATGATAAAGTATTGTAGAACCATCTAAACCACAACCAAACTGCTCAAAAAACTGTTTGGACACTTACCATTTTAAAAGAAGCATTACATTCTTCAGGCTTGAACCTAGGGGTGTTGAACTGCTGTCTGACTTCAAGGCTACACGGGTGAGGGGTTGAATAGCTTGCCAATAATTACAGTAGACTCATTCACTCCCACTGAGTGTTTGACTTGGCTTCTTAGCCTATGTCTGACATACAGCAGCTGGGTCTCTGGCGAGGCTGATGTTCCAGCTGGGAAGGAGCAAGCACCAGGCTCACTAGGAAGCAGAAGCTCACAGCCTCAGCTATCTCTCAACAGAGATTATTCCCTGCAGCCAGATGGTTTAGCTTAACAAACAGTGCAGCCGGGTACCAGTTGCAGGTTGGAGGCAATGGTCATATTGAATCACTTTCTGCTGAGACTGGGGTCTGCTTGGATGAGTTTTCCTTTCGGTATATTTTGTTTTCTCCATGGTTTTGTGCTAAACATTCAGCAGTGGAATGAGTTAGAAGAGAGAATGTGCTTAATTGTGCTGGTAGTTTGCCTATGCTTGATCCTTCCAGGAAATACGGTCCAGGTGAAAAATAGCCTTCTGAGCTGCTACATTTCATCTAACATGTTCAGGCACTCTGCAAATGCTTATCCTCCTTGCACTACTCCCAGCTGAGAATGGTACATAGCAGTACTGGTGCTCTTCCTCTCCTTGCTTGTAAGAGTGGTGTTTGCTTGGTGTGTTGGGGGTGTGTGCAGTGGTCAAGGCAGTGTTGGCACCTTACAGAGGTAAGGAAGGTTAAGGTAAGAGATGACATAGAGGAGCATTCCTATTGTAATGGTGGAATATTAATAAATAAAGGTTAATGAGTGTGATGGTTTGACTTTGGCTAAACACCAGGTATCCACCAAGTTGCTCTATCACTTCCCCAGCCCCCCTTTTTTTTTCCCCCTTGTTTTCTCAACAGGGCAAAGAGGGGAAAGAAGATAAACTAACCCTTATGGGTGAAACCAAAGCAGTTTTAATACAATCAAAGGTCTGCGCGCGGAAGCAAAAGCAAACAGATTTATTCTCTACTTCCCATGGACAGGTGATGTTGGGCCTTGTCAGGAAGCAGGGGGGTCCGATACATGTAGTGGTTGCCTCAGAGGACCAAGGGTGACCCCTCCCTTCCTCCTTTCTCCCAGCTTTATACTGAGCAGACGTCACATGGTCTGGAATATCCCTTTGGTCAGTTCGGGTCAGCCGTCCTGGTTGTGTCCCCTCCCAAGATCTTGCCCACCCCGTCCCACTGGGGGAAATGTCAGAAAGAGCCTTGGTGCTGTGTAAGCCCTGCTCAGCAGTAGCCACAACCCCAGGGTGCTACCAACACCCTGCCAGCTCCCAACATCAAACACAGCACCGTGAGGGCTGCTATAGGGGAAACCAATTCCAGCTCTGCCAGATCCAGTACAACGTGTAATAAGGAGAATTGTCATTTGCTTTTTAACACCTGTTTCTGACCTAATTGGATCCACAGGTGAACTGTAATGTTAAAAAGAGGATTTTGTTTAAAGAGGATTTTTCCTGAGATTCTTTAATAAACTAAACCCTTCTTTAATAAGCATTAGTGAATGACTGAAGGACAAGAAGTCTAAAGAGGGGTGAAGACTGTGGATCTGTAATTCTGTTACTGTGAAACAAAATGTATGAACTGCTACTTTAAACTGCAGTGCAATTAAAAATTCAAAAGGATAGCAACACACAATTTTCTAACCAAACTTATTAGTAGAAAAAAAATCCCTATATGTGTATTAGAAACATTTAGGAGAATTTTATTTCCCTCCTCTCCCTTTGATGTAGGATCCAGGCATATCTACAACCTACGTATTCTCTGGAGTGTAAAACCTATCTCTGATTATTAGGGCAATCATATTAAGGAAATCGGGAAGAGGCTTATTCACTGAGTTAGGAACAAAGGAAACTGAGAAAAGGCCCATCTTTTTCCTTCTTTAAAGAATTCTAATTTGAAGAACTTGTAGGTAGCATGTTTCTATGGACAGCTTTTGCTGAAGTATAGTAGAAGTAAAGCAGGGATAAACTAACTGAGAAACTGCTAATCTGCATTCAGTGCATTTAGCTGTGTTGAACACAGATGCGTGCAGCAAGACTGTCATGGTGACTGAGTCACCCAGTACTTTCTGAAAAGAAGGGCATCAAAACACCTGAGATGGATATTACTGGTGCTGAAAAAAAGGTCAGTTTTTTGCAAATTCTGAGATGACAGGCAAGGAGACAATTATTTTCTTTTGTGCCTGCACAAATGCTTCCCTAAGGGAAAGAAGTCACTCCTATGTGTCCTACATAACTTCAAATACATATGAGAATTTGCTCAATCTGGGGTTGGGGAAGGAATTATTTTATTTTAGTGATTTTAAAAAAAAAATAATTACTTAACACTTTTTGTTATGAATTCTTAACAGTTACAATAATATTAAAAAAATAAAATTCTTCTTTCATCAAATGTAGTGACAGTTGTATCCCTTAAAGCTAACTTCACTGTTATAGAGAAGGGCAGGCCCAGTCCCAGTAGCTATAAATAACAAAACACAGTCTAACACAGGAGCAAGTAGATAAACGAGGAAGAAGAAATGCAAGCAAAGAAAGATACATCCTGCCAAACAGAAGTAATGTAAGAGGTCAGGAGGAAAAAAGTAGAAATTCAGAGGTAGGTAATAGAACAGGAGAATAATTAATTAGGATAAAAGATAATTAAGGTAAAATCTTAGTTCTACTGGGGGAGTGGCTCAACTCCTAATCTAGTGATACCACTTCTGGATAATAAGAGGATATAGGAAAAAATGACAGACTAGAAATAAAGAAGGTGAAATTAAGAGAAGACTTGGTTGTTTTTTTTTCATCTGGTGTATGTTTGTGTTATGGAGTATAGCTACACTCACATATGGCCTAAAGACGTCTTGACTGGTTTTGTTTTGTTTTTAAATTCTTAGGCTGCTCTTAGATGAATCATCTGCCAATAGCTGCCGATTTCCTCTGTGTAACTGGAGCATATAGGCCGTTTTTAAAAAATAAAATCTACTTGTCTTCTGTCCTTTAACAAAAAACATGAATTTTAAGTTCACTGTTTATTTGTGCTATTCCATGTACAATTATAAAAAAACCAAGGAGGTCTGAAAATATATTTAAAAAAAAACCTTGCCTATGCTTTTTCAAAGAATTTAAAATTGGTCTAATGGTATCTTGAAATTGTCTGACATCTTTAAAAGTATAACTCTGAGAAACCTTACAAATGCAGGACAGACTATATGAAAAACCAATATGAAGTTGAGAGCCAATCATAAATGATCATGATTTATTGCACCACATCAAAAGCAGATAACCGCTAAAATCCATAATTCATTGTAATAGTATCATAGTCAAGCCTGACAAAAAATCATCATGTTTATACTTGGATAGTTTAGATGAGTAATTTATTGGTTCTAAAAAATAATGTACTGTAAAAATACTCACAGGGCTCTAGACTCTGTCAACAATAAAAAACTATATTATGTATATAGGTCCATGCACTGAAAGTGCCCTTTGAGTAGCCTACATGAATGCATTAAGGATATACAGTATTCTGATATGCTCAGCAATCTTACTTGCCATAAACTTTAAATGCACTAACTTTTTAGTAAAAATAACATTGAAAATCATCCTTTATCAGTGCTCCAAGCTAGATTACTTTGTCCTTCCTGGCTCCTAGGCTAGCTTTGCTAATAGAGGCTACAACTAATCTACAGTTTTACACATATAAAGGAAAGTTCACCTCTTCTCCTAAAATACTTGTGAAGATTTATTGATCACATTTATAAATTGTAGAATATTTACAGAATTTTATTAATAATAAATGATCAGAAGTTCCAAATAAAAATAAGATAATTTCTTATATCTCAAGCCATCCTGAGATGGGGACAATTTATCTTCATTTTTGCTCATGTAAGTAATAGGCAGAAATAGCACAATGGATAGAAGAGTCCAGTATTGGCAAGGGTTCTGCAAACTGGAAGCTGTAGGAAATACAAACTCATGATTAAAAAAAAAAAAAAAAAAAAAAAAAAAAAGTAAGAGAAGAACAATGTTTCAAGAAATGAAATACATTTCAATGAGAAAATAAATTCTGAGTTACTATGCTTACCTGCCATTAGGACAAGAGAAGTCTTAAAGATGATTTCTGCTTGATTATCTAGTTGAAATCAAGATGACCTCTTGCTGTAAGAGTACTTGAAACATTTAATAAAAATTGGAAGTTCTAGCCATAAAATCCTGATTAATGTTACATTTGAAAAATGGCATATCTTTAGTCTACATTTGATTTGTCTAATGTAATTTTTGTATTATCCTCATTAGGTTTATAAGCAAATTTGATTGTTTGTCATTTGGTTGCTTTTTTTTTTTTTTTTTTTTTTTTTTTTTTCCTTTTTCCTTTCTAAAATCTCATACACTGTTATCCTGATCAGGTAGCTGCTGTCTCTTACTTTAGAGCTTGTCATCTTTTGGTGATAGATACAATTATTTTACATATCAATACCTGGTTAAAAAGTTAGGTGTTTATCACTTACCAAAACTGAGCTATTGACCTGTTAGAATCCCTGGGTTTTGTATATCTTTTAGACTTTCACAAGAGATTTATCACATGAAAATGTATGTTTTAATGTTTTCTTTATTGTTTTAAATGCTTAAAGCAAAGATTACTTTCTCCTTGAAACATTATTTTATCAAGAAAAAAAATGATATTAAAACATCTAGTAATCCTAGATAAACTAAAAACAGCTGAGAAAAGGGTAGTCATAATGATTTCTCTTTATGAGAGGTTTCATCATGTGAAATGAGTAAAATGACAGCCCGATTTACACAAGATACAGGTATTGGTATTTGCAGCAGATGAAGACTCTGGGTTCTCATATGGTCTCTACCTTCCTTTCCTTACAGATGAGGAGGTTTTTTGTTTTTTTTTGTGTGGGTTTTTTTTTTTTTTTTTTTTTTCAGTTATAACCACAGCTTCAGCTGTAGTCATTTCTAATTCTTACTTCATATCCTAGCTGCATTATGATATTACCAAACAAATCTGTCTGTTACATCTTTGTTTCATAGTTACTATAAAACTTTTTTAGTGGCTCTAAAACAAAATACTAGTTTGGGTAAAAATTAAATTCCTTGTTGTGAATATAAAATAATTAGTCCATTGTTAATGCTTTGAGATACTTTTTGTCTCTGATCTAAAATATTTTTTGAACTGCAACTCCTTAATGAAATTTATTGTAATCCTTCTTACAACAAGTAGGAATGTATGATATCGCTAGAAGATATGTATGGAAAAATTACGACCAATAAGAAACTCTTATCCCAGTTCAGAATATGATTTGTCCACTGAGTCCTGATTACATTAAGGTAATTTAGAATTACATCAAGGTAATTGAGACACTTGTTCCCTAAACTTGATCCCAGACATTTGGAACTCTAAATCTTAACCTCTGGTAGTCAAGATTGATTAAAAGGGAAACTATTTTAAGAAATATAAATTCCCAATACCTAGACACTTATTCTCTTTAGAATTCACTAGCGAAAATTTACTTGTTTGACATAATTGCATAAATTGAGATATTTTGCATTTCAGTTTTATGCAAGCACTCAATTGAGAAACTTCCTGAAAATGAGCAGATGAACCATGGAAGAAAGCTGAATAAACATTGCATGAAAACCTTTGTTTTTCTCAGTCAACAACCATGTATATATGAGTCTGTAAGTTCATAGAACTGAGTGCAAGAGGTTAAACTTGTTGTATTATGATAAATCTAAGATGGGTTTAATTTCCCATCTTGTGGGGAAATTTTTGGGGAGTCACCTTTCCTCTTCTATGAGATCACTTTAATCAACTACTCTTCTAAAGTTCTTCCCTGTCTGAATTCGAGCTTTCCTGCCCCTACCTTCATTTCGCCTGAATAATGTATCTTTACAAATAACCACAACTTAAGAAATAATAAAATAAAAGTTGGCATAATGGATAAGGTTTTGTTATTAATATACTTGAAGTAGATGAATGTTGCATTGTTAATTTGGGAGGGAAAATGAGATATTTTAATAAAGAAGTAATTTTTTTTATTACAGACAGCAGACAAAAGTAACTTTTTAATGAATTATTATACAAAATAAATATTTGAGAAAAATAACAAGTAAAAAATGAAGGAAGATTAGGTCTGTGGGAAATAGAAAAGAAATGTAGAACTGGGAGAAAGTGAGGAAGAACACTAACATGTGTGATACTGGTACATGATAACTTCTGAAAGCTGAGAATAACAATCACTGGCAGGATATTTGTTTTACACACACCCCACCCCCTCTTTTCCTTTCTTTTTTTGGGAGGATGTGTGGAATTTTCTCATGTTCGATTTGCTTCTATATGATTACAGAAGGTTCAAACTCAGTTACAGTTCAATCACTGTATTTTTTCCTTAGTTGTATAGTTTTACCTGCGATGATGCTCAAAATCTCCTAGTTTCACTTTTGCAATCTAGTTAGCACAGAATGTAATTTGTAGCATGTTTCGTTTTCACTTATTTTGAACATAGATAAACTGGATTTATGCTTAGTATGTAGTGACTATGCTCATTGGGAAGTGTATCTGACAAATCATAGTTATAGGTATATCAGTTGCATTTTGGACTCTTGTCATTGCAGATAAAGTGATAAATGATGCCTTGGTAATTATTTCAGATACTGTACATGGACATAGTTGAGATATCGTAAATTTATTGTACATGATTAAGTACAGATTTATAGTGTTTACAACTGGGATTTTTTTTTTACTTTTGTTGTTCTCTTGTTTTCCATTTCATCAGGATTTTTTTTTCAGAAACAATGGTTTAAAAATATGGTTTTAGCGCCTTATTGTCTATAGGGTTTTGTCATTTGAATATTCACTATTCAGCTTAATACTCATTCAACATTCATTCTAAAATACAAACTAGTCAGTCTACATTTAAAGCCACTTTTTTATGTTTGTTTGTTTTGGGTTTTTTTTTATATATAAAACTTTATATTGGTTTATACTGTTGTTTATAAAGTTTCTTCTTAAGCAAAGTCAAGGAAAATTTTTTTGTAATCACTGGTGACATAACTAAAGTTTTGGTGAGAAAAATGTTGATGATGGTGGGAAAGCAGGTGGACTTGAGAAAAATGGGGATCTTATCCAAGAATAGGTTAGATGTTTAAGATGCATAGCTACTGCTTCTGATCTCATAGAGGACTTGTGGACATGAGTTAGCGTATCAGTTCAGTAGCCCAGCAAAACTCTACTTCATTAGCATTGGTAATTTTGAAAGGACCAGAAGACTTTATGATGATACAGCTTGAGGGGACGCAACAGAGTACTTCAAAGATGGTTGTGTATAATATTCTAGCTTAATTTGAAATGTAGACGTCCTGTCTCCAAGGTAAATGGTTACAAATAGTGAAAATTATTTCCACTGAATTATTGTTTTACCTCTTCAGGTATGATATACACTGCATTCTAATAATTTATTGTTTGGGTTTTGTTTTGTTTTGTTTTGTTTTGTTTTGTTTTGTTTTTCCAAATGTGATGTTTTCTTTTTACTTCAAGTTATTTTGTTATGGGTAAATATAACTCTGATAATTATTCTTGAGCAGTCTTTTAGAACTTCATAATGCTTTAATTATCAAGAAAAGTTATACACACCTCAATATTGCCTGCTATAATCTGAGTAGCAGAAGGGGTAGGGATCACAGAAACAATACTCACAAGTGAGAGTTAGCCAAAAAACATCGTTAGACTGGGGCTTAATAAACTGTAAAGACTGTGCTAAATATGATGTATTAGAATGTTTTGCATGCTTAATATTATATTCTGCAATAAATACTGTGTTTTGAAATAAATACTGTAGATCACAATTGTTTAGAAATTATCAAGAGATAACTAATAAATTACAAGATTTTTCCAACAAATGACTATGAATTTTTATCATGGAAAAAAAAGAACGTGCTTTATGTGATTTAGACTTAATACTTCTCATACCATGTACACTGTGCTAAATAAGAAAAAATAGCTGTACAGTAATAAAATGCATTCAGGAAATAAAATAGTACATTATTGTCATTTAAGTTCAGCATGTTACAGAGGATATCATAGAAGTGTGTTGATGAAGTCTTGGTAGGGGTTTAAAAAAGCAGTTGTCAATAGCAGCTTTCTAACAGGAGCATGAGTGAACTTCAAACTTTGCAAGGCTGAGCAAATAAACTATAGAAATCTAAACAACTGTTTGAATGCTGATTTTTTTTTTTTTTTTCTAAGAGCTGCAAATTCCAATGTCTGCTTCTAGAACTCATCTGACTTTACAGACTTTCTCAAATTAGATATGGATACAATTGAAACTTGGAGATAAGGTGATGCAGCAAGAAAACTAAGCATTTTATATTATGTTAATTGTTTTCAACTGAAAAAATGGCAAGCCTATTGGAATATTCTTATGGGGAAACATCTAGTCATTCCACCTTACAGGTATTTCTAAGGGTTCTGTTTTCATTTTACACTGCTCAGAAGAGCATATCATATTACTCAGTTTCAATTTTAATTTTTTTTTGTTAAATACATTAATATTAAATCATCCATATTAGGTCATGATTAGACAAAGTTTTTCTTTGTTTACACATTTTTAAGTAGAATTTTTAAAGTTTGGGGAAGCAAACTGTTACCTCTGTGGTACAGCACACAGGATCCAAATACTAATAAATTAGAATATTACATCCATAATAGAAATTACAGTAACACTAAAGTGTCTGTTTACAGCTGTCTGTAATCACAGGTAACTATGATAAAAAAAGTCAATTTAGGACACCTCAGGTGAGGCTTTTTTTCTTATTCACTCTTTCTCCATGCTTACCTTTGCTCCCACATGTTATAAAACCCGTTTCAAGGATTAAGAATAATGAGTGAAAATAGATATGCTATATACAGATAGAGTGCTAAACTGCCCTTGGTTGAACTGAATATATCAACTTAAAACCATTGTATTAATTATAAATAATAATAAACAACCATAGCTAAGATTAGAGATTCATTGTATTAGTGTTTTGTGGAAAGCAAGACATTTTCTCTAAGCGTTTATAATCTTAGCTCAATAACCCACTAAGTAAAAGTAGAACACACGTAGGGAGCCAAGAGGAAAACATGCAGGCTGGTAGTTAAGAGGCACAACTTAATGGAGGCAGTTTGTCCAATATTTGTTTACTTTTCTAAATAGATAATATTGACTAAATAAGAATGCTAGTCAGTTTATTAGTGGTAAGGAAACAGTGGGGGCTTAGGAGACAACTACTATCTTCTGTTCCATTCATGTGTAAACTGCACAAAAAAAGTCAAAATTAAAACCTTTAGGAGAGAACTAGCTGCATGAGGTTACCGAGTGGCCTCATTTAAAGTGTTCCAGTTGCTCTGTTTACCTGCCTCTGACATAAATCTCAAAGTCTTCAAGAGACAGAAAAATTGTTTTGCACGCTACTTTATGTTAAAATATGCTCTCTCTGAAGTTATAGGAGCAAATTTGCCCCTCTTTCTTCTGATAGAGTGTAAATAGGAACACGATTATCTATTGTGTTGTCACCAAGTGAGTGTGAAAGGACCCAGGCAACAAGTATTTTACATGCATTGAGTGCTAAAAATGGAAAAGTAAAGGTTGATGCAGAAAATATATTACATTTCAGTTATATAGCTTCCTTCCCTACCCCTCCAAATATTGGTGCATGCGTACTTCATCATTAAGTGTTGGACAGCAGTCCTGACTGTGTGTTGCTTTCATGGACCCCATGCCCAGAACCCCCATCTGCCAGCAGGCCGGCATGCACAGGCTGATGAAAAAGCCCCTGCATGAAGGACTGCATCCTAAATAGCCAAGAGCTCAGAAAAGCCTAACACAATCAGTCAGTGTAATTAGCATGGTACCCGTTTCCATTTTACTTCATACATTTAACAAGCTGTGTCTGACCACTTGTTGAGATCTTGTAGGGATAAGCAACTGTCTACTAAGCACAGCTGAATATGGAACGTATTATAACAGTTGAAGTGAGCTGTAAGAAGAATCTGTGCCTTGTAGATATCTCTGGCCAGTGTCTGTAGATGACTCCTCCCCTGCAAATCTTGCTTCAAAGGTGCCTCAAAATCAGTCAAAGCAAGGGAAAGAGTCTGCACATGTCACCTCCACTGAAATAATATTCTGAGCAGCTGTTTCTTCACCTGTAGACAGTGTTGGGTGAAAATGTAAAATGATAGTTGCAAGTTGGCACCTAGTCATCCGGCCCACAGAGAGGATGGTCATGTCTTAGTTATTTGAGTTTAAGTGTTGATAGACCCTGATGTTTTGCTATAGCTATTTCTTTTGTCGACATATAAAATATGAATTGTTCTATATCCAGGCACTTCAGTAAAGATTTAATTTTTGAAAGATGCAGATAGGGACATGTGCAATTAAAAAAAAAAAAAAAAAAAAAGAAATTTCTGCAAAAATTATCAGCAACGTTGTCAAATTCCAAGGCCAATAGTTCTATAAATTAAACTGTTCAGATTATTCCCTGATTTGGCAAGAGCCTATCCATAGGGTAAACTCTAGCTAAAATTTCTGTGAGATAAGTGATTTCTTGACCACATCTGCCTGTCTCTTCACTCATTAGGTGATTCTGGTATGTACTGGGAAAACAAACCAAATACGGTGGTTATGGGAGAGGATTGTTCTAAAGCTCTCAACTATATCTGCTCATTTCTACAGTTTTAGTTATGCACAGGGTAAAACCAGTGAAGGACAGATGAACTTCTGACAACTACATCTCTATAACACATTTGAGGCAGGAAACCACAAGGTATTAACCTAAGTAACGACAGCTAATCAACTTTAAATACGGGAAGCATCAAAGAGACTGTCCTGGGTAATATGACCAACAAGGCCACGGGCAATTCATGCCAGCCATCTAAGTTGGAAACAGTAAGTAATGAAAACAATAGCTCTGGGTGGGCTGAGATATATCTGGATATGTCCTGCAAGTCCATGGTGCCTGACACAGAGTGGAGACCTTGACTGGTGTGAGCTTGTTACTGTATGGATCACACGTGTGGATGTGTGTGCATGTGATAAATTTAGAAACTTCACCTATCCCATCCTTGGAAAAGACTTCTCAGTAAGTAGTGTGGTTCTGTTCTTGTGCTTATTTCACTCTTAAATTCCTGTCTGACAAGCCTAAAGTGTTACAGATTTAGAAAATGAGATGACAATATGAGAAGACATAGTTATACTAACTTACTGGAATGAGTACAAAAATTTTAATAGCAATATTACTGTAATAAAAAAGGTTTTGGCATTCTGTATTCTGATCTTGGGATAAGGTAAATTAGTATCACTTTTTGTTTAAAGATTTTAAAAAGTGCTGGGAAAAAAAAAATTGTGGTAAAGCTGTAACTAGGGGTTTTAAATGAAAAGAAAGGCAATTAGCTTGCACTTCAATTAAGTTACAGTCACTGTCATTAGGTTTAGCTTGGCTAAAAACATCTCTGTGAGAATTAGTGTTATTTTTCCTACTTTAAAATTTCCTGTTAAGTCAGAGAAAAACAGCTTTTACAGGCATACAACTTCCATAATATTGTACAGAGCATGAGAAACTGAATTTCTTATAAATGCAAACAAATATATAAATATCAATAATTTGACATAGTGTATAACCCTAAAGTACAAAATGTTCTGGAGAGGAAAGATCTGTGACAACATTAGTAATTGTGATTAGTGTAAACAATACAGAAAGTCTGACATGACTCCTAAATGTAGCATTGGATGGGCTGCATGAGAAAAAAATTTCAGTAAATAGAAGAGGCATGAATATCAAGAAATATAGGGTTTGTATAATTAGCTATGATAATAATGTAGACAGAAAAATTGTCATGTGTTTCAAAAGTCATGTGCACTTCTAGCAAAGCAGACACTGAATGTAAACATTAATCAGCACAGAGGCTGTCACATAACAATGCTAAGAAGGTTCCTTTTTTTGTTTGTTGGTTTGGGTTGTTTGTTGGTTTGTTGGTTTGGTGAGAACCCCTTTAAAGGTGAAAGGAAAATACTGATCTTTGAATGCTGCAACATTAAGGCCTAGAACTCTTGTTTTCTTACCCATTGTGCTTGAAAAACATTCAGGACCTCTGTTGCTTTAAGACATTTGGGTTTGATTTTAAGGTACTTCTTGCAATGGAAGTTGGGCAGTAATATAGCTTTAAGGAGCTAGGCATAAGTGCCAAAATGTCTTTGATATGCTGGTCTATTCCCTACTGTTTTGCTTCACTGTGTAGCTTCTGGCAGTAAACCCCATTTCTCCAGCTGATGTGGTAAAGAAATAACATTGTGTGAGCATTTTTTTTTTTTTTTTTTTTTTTTTTTTTTAATTGTCTTTCAGCAACATTTGTGGTTTTGGTCGAAACCTCTGCTTTTCTGTCCATTTTCTTTTGAGGTAGGTTTGTAAGACTGATGCTAATGCATATTACCCACAACTGCAATAAACTGCATATTTACCATGAAAAGATCCATGGAGAGATGTAGGGAGAGGCGCTCAGAAGACCTCGCGATGTACGGGAAGAATAGGGAACCAATCAAACATGTCAAAGAAGAATGTTACCAAAACACAGCCATGCTTAAGGTGGATCCCTTTAAGGAGCATATATAAGGCAATTGCACAGCTAATAAGTTGAACAAGTAGCAACCATCATATTGGTGTCTGTGCTCTTGTTCCTGCGAAGGTTTTAACCTCCTGCAAGGGTTAGCTGTGATCTGAGCGCCACATTTCTGTGGCTTAACAGATAGAAAAAGACAGCTAATGCCTTACCACAACAGAGAGAAAACACCTTTTTACTTGTCAAAAAAGAGTTAAAATGCCAACTACTCAACTTCTTCCTAGGATCCAGAAAATGCAGATATCTTAATTAGTTTCCTTTCTATGTTCCTAAATTATCTGAGTATGAAAGGGAACGAAAAAAATCAAAAGGAATTCAATGAAAATATGCCTCTGGTTGCAAAATAATGTTATTGTTTTAGTAAAATAGTAAAATAAAAATGCAAAAATGCAGAGACTGTAATATGTTCTCTATAAACACTGAATAATTCAGTAAACAGGATTATGGTAATCTATTTTTAAAAAAGAGATATAATTCATTTTATGCAAGATTTTTTACCCTCTGAGTATAATTATACAATTATAAAAATTATAAACATTTAAAAATAATTTGAATATATTTTCACTGAATACTTATGTAGATAAATAAAGATGACTAATAAGAAAAAAACTATTTATGAAGATGCCAAAAGAATTATGAAAAATTGTCATTTCTCCTCTGTACATAGTACAATAGTAAGTAGAATAACAGAAGTAAGTGTGTTGCTAAGGCAAAAAAAAAAGTCTGTAGAAATATATAGACACTAAGTATTGTTATTATATGCACATATATTTTTAATGTGTGATATCTGAATATTTTAAAAAATATTTGAATGTCTGGTTTACCTAATATCAAGGTATTCAGAATCTGGCAGAATCCTAATGCACATTCCTATTAAACTGACAGTAAATTTATCAAATATGAATGTTCTTGTGGCCCAATTTTTATTTGTTGTTGTTTTTCATTGTGTCTTTTTTGCTAAAAATAAGTGAAAATAAAACAACAAATAATTTAGCCACAGCCCCAAGTTGCTCTGGGATGAGAAAGTTCAAACACATTTGGCCACTTCAGCACTGACTGACAGGGTGTATGTCTGTGAAAGGTCCTATGAACAGCAGTGGATTACTGCTTCTGTTGTAATGCTGTTCTGCTGAAGACATTCAGGAAAGCTTTTGTGGGCTACCTGCTGCTATGTAATTTTGTTTTATTTTGGCACATAGAAGTGAGAAGATTTCCATGGGACAAAAAGAAAGTTGGTAGCTGACTGTGACTGACAGCCCAAAACATTGAAACAATAATCCACTGAGATTATTTATGTAAAAAAAGGAACCCAGAGATATTCAACCCCTGAGGCTTCTCTTGTAAGAGGCTATTATTATTTGTATTGATTTTAGTATGCAAGTTCTCTCTTTACTTCTCTCTCCTGGCTCACAGTGCAAACTATAAATAATAAACTAAAGAAGCCTTGCCCTGAAACCATCACTACCTTTGCAGCACATTAATTTTTGTACCTCCAGTTATAAAACCAGAAAAATCATGGGGAAAATGGTCAGGCTGACTGAAGCCCTACCTCCACAACCAAATAAACTACTTTCCAGCATTCTCAGCTGCCATCAAGACCTCCTTATACACTTCTTACATGATACTACTTAAATGCAACATAAAAATGTCCTTTTTGGATGCTGGTTCTGCTATGACTACCTATACTTTGATCAGATACGTTTCTATGTCCTCTCATACATTGGGCAATATCACGTTACTAAATCTCAATATTGCCAAGGCTACTATGCATCTTGGAAATTGAAACAATTACTTGATTCTCACTCTTCCAGGACATAGAAATTAGCATCAGTACACATTACATTTCCTCCATATTTGTCTGCTTCTAATAATATATGAATAGAATTATAGGAATGATGGGAAATTTCGTAGCTGAAATATTGGCTTCATTCAACTCCATTTGAACGTTTCATTAACTTTAAGGATGGTAGGATTTCACTTGTACAGTATTAGGTATCTAATCCATGCATATTTCACCTTCCTGCATATTTCCTCATCCTTTTCATTTCTGCTCTTAATGTGTAAAATGATATGTCTACCACTACATAATTGAGAATTTCAGAGTTTTGGATAGGGTATAATGTAACCCAAGGATAAGATCTTCCTAGTAAATACCTGTGCTGAAATATAGGATCATGCAATATGGTGCAAAGACTAAGGCCTTTTGCAGTGGGTTTGACCCCACTCAGCATCTAAGCACCCATGAGGTGCTCACTCACTCCTGCCGTCTTATTGCCGTGTGAGATGTTATATGGCATGGGATATCTCTCCAGTCAATTCAGCTCAGTTCTCCCAGATGTGTCCCCACCCAATCTCTTCCCCACAACCAGTTCACTTGCTATGGGGGCAGATTGAGAAACAGAAGGCCTTGATGCTGTGTGAGTGCTGTTCAGTAATAGCTAAGGCATTGAGGTATTATCAGTGCTGCTATAGTCACAAATTTAAAATAAAAAGCACCATCTGGACTGCTGTGAAGAAAACGAACTCCATTTCAGCCAGATCCAGTACACCTGGCATGTATCAAAGTTTTATTTATAAAAGGCAAATCTATAACAAATACATTTATGTGAATCAAGCAATGGCATTTTAACATCCAGCTTCTGTCTAAATAATGTTAAAGAACGTTGTGAATGGAAAGCCTGCACGCAGTGTATGCCAGTGATCCTTCTGGGAAGATCTCAGAAACTAGTGGAATAATGGTGTAAGACTGAAAATAAAATGCAAGTCAGTCTGGGAATGACAGAGTATTTATTCTATTCCTGGTTTGAGCAGGACAGGTACAGTGTCCTGATATATCTTAGAAGCTGATCCTTCACTGATGCTTGCAATATGGCAAGAGATGAGAGACAGTGGAGTGACTAAGCATTTCTAATGCACATAAAAATTCAACTACTGAATGAAAGATTTGGTTTTTGTTAGAAAACAACATTTCTTAGTGCCAAACTTTCTAAATTTTCTGTCTGATGTGTACAAGATGTGATCTGCTTTTTTATTTCAGTCAGGAACCTGTGATAAATGACATTCAGTGTGATTATATGATGAATCCTGGAGATACTGCAGAAAGCATTTGGTAATTTCTCTGATACTAGTGTAGCATCTGTGTGGTGTTAGAAATGTGGAAATAAACTGAACAACCAAATAATCACAAATGCTTTTGAAATGTGCTGGCTAGATGGATCTAGATGGATGTTACACTAGGGATCAAATTCATCCTTTTCAGTGTCTTCTTGGTGATATTATCATTTGGGTGAAATATTAAAGTTACAAGGAGACGTTGCCACAATAGGTACCTGTCTGAAAATGAATGTAGCTTATTTCTTTCTCTGTTGCAGTTGGTTGATTCTCACAGTCCTTTAGTTTCCTGCTGTAGTTCAGAAAAATCCTCTGAAATGTACAATTAAGATTTATTTCACAGTTATTTTCTATACAAAACCACCTGATTGGAGATGTTTTAATCACTTTTATTTCCAAAAACCAGTGTTAGACATAACTGCAGCACAATAACTCATTTTACTTACAGACTATCTCAGAAAATTTTTCACATCTTTATGACCATAGAAATGTAAAGATGTATTGAGCTACAAGGGGCTGGCTTAATTGGTTGCAGTGCATTTGAAATGTGATGTAGGATGATTTAATCAACCTATGACACTAATGGAGTTAAGCACTCTGTCCACTAGAAAATGGTATAATCTTTCATTGAGTTCCTAAGTGCCTGTTTATGGTTCTTTTGAAGGTGCTGTATTGCTGATCGTATATTGCCATCCATCGCAGAGACTACAGAAATGAAAACAGCTACTGCAAAGCATGAGAGATGTGTCAGATGCCATAAGATAATTTCAGGTGTGATAGATATTAACTGTTTAAAAAATCCATAATTTGTGAAGTGTCAAGTAATCATACTAAAATGAATGAAAACAAAGGTGTGTATATATTCTATATTTTTCTTGTCAAAGCAGGAATTACAATACATTTTTTCTTTAAATTTTCATACCTATTCTCAGTGTTTTGTCTTGATGTTTTTGTTTTGTTTTGGTTTGGTTTGGTTTGGTTTGGTTTGTTTTGGTTTGGTTTGGTTTGGTTTGGTTTGGTTTGGTTTGGTTTGGTTTGGTTTGGTTTGGTTCGGTTTGGTTTTTTTTTAGAATGAGAGCCACATAGGTCAAACTGTTTGTGCTCCAAAATATGGAAGTGGACAAATATGTAACACAGCCGTAAAACCTCTCTCTAATTTTTCACATAAAACAATCAGGTATTTGTATCTGTCTGGAATATTATGTCATTGTGAGGAACCAAACACAATTAATCTCTGCTGTGTTTGGCTATCATTTCACTCATCCATTGTCAGCTCTGGAAAACTTTCTTTGTAACAGACTTTTAAAAATATTTAACATCCAAATTGCAAGCAAATGTTATTTCATAAGAACTTTTCAGGAAATCTACATTAGCAGCTCTTAGGCAACAGACTTACCTTTGCTGTGTCCAGGTCTTATTTAATTTTGCATTAGCAGCAAAAGCAACTTCAAGAAATAGTTGCTACTGAGGCATGCATAACAAACTGATATTCAAGGAATGCAGGATTTGCGTGCTTATTTTCTGATAACCTGCAGATGAAAGAAAAATACCTATAAAGGCATCTGAGTGGGTGTCATGGTTTGAACTCGGCTGGCAGCCAAGCCCCATGCAGTCAGCGCTCACCCTCCCCACCCC
>NW_020799098.1:36971292-37011005 GCF_003259725.1 Athene cunicularia
CCACCCCCCACCCCCAGGTGATGAGGGAGTAAATTTGAGGGTAAAGGAATACTCCTTGGTTGAGGTGAAAATTTTAGTAATTGTAATAAAGTAAGGCACTAACAATAATAGAAAGTACGAACAGGTAGTGACAATACGATTGCTCACCACCTGCTGACTGATACTCAGCCCGTTTCTGGCTAGCAATCCCAAAAGAACAAAGATCCCGCAATAGCAATTCCGGAAGCAAGAGAGAGAATCCCCCATTTCCAGCCCCCTCCTTTATATACTGAGCATGACATTACATGACATGGAATATTTCATTTGCTGATTTGGGTCCAGTCCTCTGGCTGTGCCCCCTCCCAGCTTCTTGGGCACCTGCACATGGGCAGGACATGGGAAGTTAGAGAGTCCTTGATTTGTTAGCAACAGCCATAAACATCAGTGTATTGTCAGCATTTTTCTCATACCAAATCCCATATGGAATTCAAAACATAGCACTATTTTAGCTACTAAGAAGAAAAATTAACTCTATCCCAGCTGAAACCAGGACAGTGGGGAGATGTGGGCCTGAGCACTGGACATGTGCAATTGCATAGGACTAAAAGTCTGGAAATGTTATGCTAGAAACATTCCATCCCTAATGTCACAAGAATACATATTAGTGATTCAGAAAAAAACCAAACAACACTCCCCTCCCCCCAAAAAAAAACCTCAAACCAACCAAGTAACCAGATCAGACTGTAAATGTTTAAATAGTACCCAAATGGTACTTACAATATGCGAATGATTTCTTGAAGATTGTTCAATCTGCAGACTGTCTCTCCTAAATCCTGTTTACTTTTTTCACATCCAGAACTGTTGCTTTGTTTCAGATTTGTAGAATTCACTGCAGAAGTCGCTGTGCAATCTTGTATCTGTATATTTGTCCAGAAGCTTAAATTTTTATTTCTGGGCATACCGAGACATACTTCAGACTTGCTTGTGATGAGCAGGTCAGCACAGGTATATCATGCCTAACTCTCATTCACATCTTTCTGTGCTTAAGTTAATATTAACCGAATAACTTAATCAACAGAACATTAATTGAATAACAGGAGAGTATTCATCTCAAATCTCTCTACTTCTGAATAATGTAGCCTGAGAGGTAGATTACTCTTCTCTCATCAGACAAAGAAGCAGCTCTAGCTTTCACCTTTGGGAATGACAAATTCTGTTTGGGACTGTACTATACCCACAATCTTTTGCTGGTCATATTTTGAAAGTAATATCTGATGTTTCTTGCTTTCTTTATGAAGGAAAACACAAAGATTTCTATCACTAGGTGAAGTTACCTATTTCCCAGAGTAGAGTAGGATCTGATGTGAACTTAGATTGCTTCCTCTTGACTGCCTTGGGCTCATTGGTTTAGTTTGATCCTTTTCTATAACTAATTTTCTGCTGTAAAGGATATACTCCAGCACCCTTATGAATTTATTTCAGAGAGGTTATAGCCACTATGTATAAAGCAGAGGCAAGCAAACAGACTTGTCTGTCATCTTGTTTGGTCAACGACCCAGCGTTTAACCAAAAGAGTCTCTCAGAAAATAGCTGAGCTAAAACACCTTACAAGTTTCTAAAATAATTTTGTTAAAAAGTTATTAATTTGGATATTGCCTGTGAAATATAGTGATATTCTAACAGTTGTGTTCCTGAAGAGAATTGCTGTCAACTTTCTAATACAATGCAGGCACTTGGCAGTGAGTTCATAATAGAAAATCAGAGGAGGTAAATTATTCACATTCTATTTAGCACATAATACCTGTGGAAGGAAGTTTTTCCATTTCATGGACATGCCACAACTGGAAGGGGACAAGAGGAAAAATCCATTCTATAACTTATTTGTCATACATTGTTCATTCTGATCTAGCTCAGTGCTGATGTCAGGGAGAAGGGACATGAAATAACTTTTACATGCACACATTCCCTGTGGAGAGGTGTTTCCAAATATATGAGTAGTGCTGTTCTGCTGTTGTATTTTTGAAGCAGCAATATGCTAGGTCACTCTCTTGATTAGCTGGGTTCCTGTACCAGAGAGTGTGTGGCACATTATGTATCTAATTCTGTTATTTCAGATGACAAAGCCTAATTTAATTGCAAGTACCCCTGGGATTTATGGGGAAGTTGAAGCTCAATTTTTAAAAACTTTAATATGGTTGCTGTAAAACTTAATTGTACTGTCTGGCTCTTTTAGTGGTTAATTCTAATTAATCTAAAGTGTGGAAAGGAAATGGAAGACTAATTTTTTTAAAAAATTACTTCCTTTTGTTCCTGTCTACTTCTTAATCTGAATATAACCTAATGAGGCAATGTTAGTTCAAAGATTAGCCTGACCATTCTTTGCAAGTGGTTAATGTAACAACGGATTTTATTCTTGTAACTATTTTATGTGCACTGTAACATGGCTAAGACTATTGATTTAGTCAATAAACACTTATTCATGTCCCAGACAAACCTAATTGGATGGACATAAAATAAAGTGTAGTACAATAATTATTTGATTGCCTATAAGAAGACCTAAACACGTGAACTGAAGTTGCTGTCTTCCTCTGGGAAACTACTGTCTGTAGAATTGTCTTTGTGTCTGGCATTTGCTAAAACTGGAAAGGGATAAGGTATGGAAAACTGATTGGTCATTTGTTGTAGTTCATTTGTGATCTTGGATACTCCTGCAAACAAGCAAAATTGCTTCCTATCTAATGAAGATAACTTAACTACACAATAGCTGCACAAAGTATCCCTCAGTCTCTGGACAGCATTCCAACTCTCAAACTCAGACAGGCATGTTTATCTGGGACATGGTGTTCATTTTTCATCTGAATCGGCTACAGTGAATCAGCATGAAAATTACCTGATGTTATTAATGTGATTGTTTTTAAATCGGTATTTTGGGGAGTGTGATTCACTTACCTCTCTTCTGCTAAACTCCTCATTGTCAAGCTTTCATAAGTTCTCAAGGGTGGGCACTGTAGAACTAACTAGGAGATAATAAAATACTGGACCTTCACTAGCTGGAAGATTTTTAATAAGAAATAGAATGATGTGTTTATGCTGCTTGCAGCAAATCCAGATATCTAGTCACCTCAGAGATGACTGACATCTCTGCCAAAAGAAGAATTTCTATTTGTTCTTATTCCTGTCTCCTATTAGAGGTGAAAGACATGAAAGGATGAAAGACCCCATTATTTCCAAACTATCTTTCTTTGCCATATGCAGGGCAGAGAACAAAAATATTTTCTCTGTCTCTGAAGGGAAAGGAATGAAACCATGTTTTCCCAGAGACTTTAATCTCTGGTACTCTGGTACTCTGGCATTACGATTTGAAACAGAAATAATAGAATCCAATGAGAGATCAGCTATGCCAAAACCTAGGGTTTGGGCCTGTGGGCAAGGTCTTTCCACACATCTGAAAGAGATTCAGGGTGTGTGCAGGGGTAGATGACACCAAGGTGGGTAGTACTGTATAGTGTTGATTGTTTTGAGGATTTGGAGGGTATCAAAGCAGAATCAATGGGCTTCAGAAAGCTGTTCAGTTTTAACAGTTTTTTTGAGGTCAAGCCCACTTTTGCTGCTGTCTTTGGTCATGAACTGAATTGCACCTGTACCCATGTCTCTCTGTGATCCCTTCTGTAGCTGCCTCCTCACTCTCCACAGGGTGCAGGTGCCTGTGAAGACCTAGATTGGATATGGCTCAGCTTCATAACCTTGGCTCAGACCTCTGAGGAAACTGCTAAGTTGAGAGGAAGTCTGCAGAGTAGAGGTATGCAAGATAAGAAAGGTAAAACTGCAGACAGGGTAGGATTGTCGGGACTGGATCATTAGTAGCTCAAGATTTCAAGAGGAAGAACATCAGCATGAAATGGTATAAAACCCTGAAGGAAAAAAATAGAGTCAGTGAAAAAGGATCTGTTTGAGGGGCAGTGGAAGCTGGCCCTTCCCCTCCAGGCTGGTGCCTGCCCAGACAGCAGAGACTCTGGGTGTCTTATCATGCCAGAGTGCATATTAGTCTAGTAGGTTGTTAAATCCTAGATATCTCTGTGTGCATCAGCCAATAAATAACCGCATTATACTTTTAAGCTATATATATCTTGCTGACAGAGGCTCTTTGTGCAGGGCTAGAAATGCCTGAGAAATGACACAAGGAGGGATGGTAACACACCTAGGCAAAATATTCCTCCTCCTATGAAAGGAAAGATTAGTGTACATGAGAAGAAAGTTCTATATTTAGGGCAAAACATTTGCTGTAACCTCAGATTATTGCTTTTCCCTGTGATGATTTCATTTCCCTACTGATGTTGGAAATGAAGCTATTGGAGTGAGGGATGTGTGTAATCTGTGACTGGATAGGTCTGCTGTATATACATGCACTTACATATGGTCACTTAACAACTGAAGCATCAAAAATACCTACAATACATCAAAGTAATACTGAACACTTGCTAATATAAACCTATAACAGGAAGGAAGCTCAGAGCTGAAATAAAAATTTCAGTTTTTAGTGATCTTGCTGTGCCTAGGTATTGCAATACTTTACCTAAGGTAAGTATCACTCTAGAAGAGCTTATGATGCAGCGTTTGATAAGAATGGCTTTTCCATTTCAGACCTGAATTGCTGAGTTCTCCAGAAATGCATTTAGATGCTCTTTTCTGCCTAATTAAGACATACACAAAACAAGTGTGGAGAAAAATTGAAGGAATATTAAGAAGTGTAAACCAAATTTCCTTAAATAAATTGAAAGGGATAATTTCTGATACCAATCATCACTCCACTAACAGTGTACAGGTATAACCCCCCTGAAATTTAAGTCATGGTATACAAAGCATATTTTTACTGTCTATAGGAACACATTGTCTTTATGACTCCATAGAACATTACTCTAAAGTCACACACAATCTCATTCCAACAGCAACTTTGATTTAATCCAAATTAAAATAATCTAAAGAGGAAAATTGTTCAAAATATTCATAGTTTATTAAATTGGATCATATTTAGCTATTTCAAGACAGGCAGCTAGAAATACACAAACTCACTATTATGGAGATAAATTTAGATTATACAAGGAGAACTATGCTAATTTTAGCGGTTCTACACAGGCAGCTATCCGAGGGCCCTAGGGCTAGAATTTTATCTTAAATTCTAGAAGGCAAGGTAGATAAAATATCTTACAAAAATGTGTACTGTAGTCCTTTTGCTCTCTGAGCTAAGTCAATTTAAAATTAATTAAATTGTCCGTTAAAAATGTTTTCTTTTGGATTTGGACCTGTAACATATATTTGCCCAGTGTTCATTTCAGTCATGGATGATCCAACATCTTCTCAGATTAATGCAAATATTCCAACAGCTCAAGGCCTTAAAAATTATCTGACTTCTAAGTTTCTGCCTGGAAATTAAATGGAATTTGTGGGTGTGTACTGTAAAAATGTATCTTATCTGAAATGTTGGACAGAAACCATTGGATATATTCACAATTTTCTTATCTTTAGATCATTTGGATAAGAAATAAGTTATCTGTATTGGACCTGGATGGAGCTAATATTTGTGTGTTATTTTTTAAAAAGTGAATTATCAAATGAATCTAAAACCTAAAAGAAAATAAAATTCTTATAATGTCCACTTTAATACGTACTATGAATTCAATTGCTATCTTAATAAAAATAGACTGTAATTTAAAGCTGTTGTGTTGTTACAATTATTGTTTTTTTCAGTAGCAAAGGATGGGTATGGGATGTTTAATTAATGATTATTTAGATGTTCATTACTATTACAACTGTTCTTTCCTTCCTGGTTTTAAGTATCACTATTTTAACATCTGCATAAGTCTCATGGACACCCCAGCATTAGTCAAGCATTCTGTTGCCAGGCAACATTTATTTCACAGTTTAAAGTATTTATTTCATTTGACATACATCACTCATTTATTTTCATATACAGACTGATGTGACCTTTGTTTAAATATTTTTAATGCAACTGATTATCAATGGCATTGACTGGCATAGATTACATTGAAGGTGATGGAAACTACAATGTATTTAGTGAAAACACAGACACTGTGAGTGAAGTTGCACTTTGTGTTATATTGAAGCTTCTGGTCAGCTTTGCTGTTTTTATGAATCTTAAGCTACAGATATTTCAGCTTGTTAGATTTCCTAAAAATACTTTAATATTTGAGACCTAATAGAAATTCAGGCACCATGCCTACTGGGTTCAAATGTGCCTTCAAAAAAAATGTTTGCACTAATAGTCAATGTTTCATTGAACTAAATCAGTAGCAAATATATGCTTTATGCTATGGAATGCATGATGAAGTTTAAAAAAAAATGAAGACAAACCCCCCCCTCATATCAAAATGAAAATGTGAAAAACATGGCATGAAATTCTACATGTTCTATATAAGATTTGGAAAAGTTTCAGTGTACCCGCTTTAAAACTACAATGTTTTGTCAGACCCTTTCAACAGCGGAACATACACAATAGTTTTAAATAATAACTTTGTTTGACAAAAGAAGCACACTCCTGGAATTTGAAGAGGAGCAACAGAATAGTGAATCCTGTCTTAAATATCTAACAGGCAAGAAAGATGTTTGGATGATCTGCGTAGTGACTTTGAGTGACTGATCTCATAATTGACCTCTGACCTCACAGTAGACCTTGCTCTGAGTGGAGGGTTGAACTACGTACCTCCTGAGGTCCCCTCCAACCTGAACAACTCAGTGACTCTGCACTTACCGAACTGGAGGCTCAGCTTCTTCCACAACTTTGGATTTCCTCCTTGGTCACTCAATAGCATGAGATGCTCTGCAGTATTTCAGTCAGGTTTCATCTTCACTACCCAGAGTAACTTACTAGCATCAGCAAACTTGCTTCACAATTCATCTCCTTCCCCAGATAATTTATGAATATGCTGAACAGCATATGTCCCTGCACAATTCTAGTGGGAGTCTACTGATGACCTCTCTACCAAAACCCTCTGTTTATTTGGTACAGTGTATTGTAAGTGAAAATAAGCCAAGAAACTACACCAAAAACCTGTCAAAAGACAGCGAACTGAGAAAAAACAGCAAATACATCTTCCTCTGAAATGTCACCAATTCTCAGTTTCAGTTCTGTTAGAAAGCGAATATGGTTTTAAAGAGAGTGACTTTTTTTTCAGAGTTGAAGTATTACACTTAAAATCAGAAATTTTTATCAGATAAAAAATAATTTTAGAAACAATTGTTTACCATTAATCTGAGGGGTTTTGTACTCTTGTGGCTTAATTTAACAAAAGTTTAAAGCTTGAGCTAAAGTATAGTGTTCAAATCCATGAAACTATTTCAAATTTAAGAGCATAGTTAACGGTTTCATCGAACTGAAGGGGTTATTATTCATAAGGTCTGAGTCACTTGTAATTACTAAATAGATTTTTACAAACAGAAAAGCCAAAGCTTTTAAAGGATTTAAAATTATTCTACTCGTTTACGCAGGTAAACCCAGGTTCTCATGCACTCCGGCAAGTAATTCCACCTAAATGTGTATGCTGTTAGATATACTACCTAAGTACGTTTCAACAAACAGGACTTATCATACAGATGACAATCATTTGAGGTCTTTTCTAACATGTAGAATCATAGAATAGTTTGGTTTGGAAGTGACCTTTAAAGGTCACCTAGTACAACTCCCCTGCAATAAGCAGGGATATCTTCAACTAGACCAGGTTGCTCAGAAACTAGTCCAAACTGGCATTGAATGTTTCTAGGGATGGTGCATTTACCACCTCTCTGGGAAGCCTGTTCAAGGATCTGGTTGGCAGAGTAGCATGGGATAAAGCACTGAAGGGAAGAGGGGACCAAGAAAGCTGGCTGATATTCAAGGATCCCCTTCTCCAAGCTCAGAAGTGATGCATCCAGACAAAAAGGAAGTCAGGAAAAAAACACCAGGCCTGCACAGATGAACAAGATGCTCCTGGACAAACTCAGACACAAAAATGAAGCCTACAGAGGGTGGAAGTAAGGACAGATAGCCTGGGAGGGATACAGAGAAACAGGTTAGGAAGGCCAAAGCCCTGATAGAATTAAATGTCCAGGGATGTCAAGGGCAACAAGAAAAGCTTCTATAGGTATGTTGGTGGTAAAAGGAAGACTAGGGAAAATGTGGGCCCTCTCTGGAAGGAAATGGGAGACATGGTTACCCAGGATGTGGAGAAAGCTGAGGTACTCATGACTTTTTTGCCTCAGTCTTCACCACAAGTGCTCCAGCCACATTGCCCAAGGCACAGAAGGCAAAGACAAGGACTGAGAGAAAGGAGAACTGCCCATGTAAGAGAAGATCAGGTTTGAGGCCACCTAAGGAACCTGAAGGTGCACAAATCCATGGGACCTTGTGAGATGCATACATCATGGCAGATGAAGTGGCTAAGCCACTATCCATTGTACTTGAGAAGTCATGGCAGTCTGGTGAAGTTCCCACTGACTGAAAAAGGGGAAATTCAACCCCACTTTTAAAAAGGGAAAAGAGGAAGACCGAGGAATTCCAAGTGTCCCGATCCAATGTTGGGGGAGGTTTCAATATGATCCCAAGAACGAGATTAAGACACAAATGAAGCCAAATGCCATACACACAAAATAGGTCTTTATTATTAAAAAAGTGAAGAGGGGTAGCGATAGGACAGAGTGGAAGGAAAAGGCAGAAATAAAGCAAGGATGTGGGATAGGGCTGCAAGAATAGTCACCACCATGGATCCAGTGGCGTCCTGTTGGTCCTCAGCCTTCAGTTCTTCGGTGGTGGGTGCACACGGATCTGGCTTCGATGATAGATGCACAAAGAGCAAGATTTTCTACTGCTTTTTTAAGTTCATCGTACCAGCTGATCAGCATATCTGCTTGCCTTTAGGGTGTTTTTTTTCTCTAGTCCAACAGGTTTTGTTGCATCCTGCATCAAGGGCAGGAACAGTTTGCCTCTTACCAGTTCATTAGCAATGCAGGCATGGGGTCTGGCCTACACAATAGAGCCACAAATGGCTCCAGGATGGGGCCAGCTCAGTCCATGTCTGCCCCTTTGAGGTTTATGTAAAGAGTCCGGACAGTGCAACTGCCAAGATGTAGAGTGCATCCTTCAATACACTCCCACTTCTCTGGGCAGCATCCCCCAGACCAATCCACAGACCACAGCAGCTTCTCGTGGAGGTTTGAACAGACACAAGCAAGCTTTGAGACAGTCATAGGACATTTCAGTCTCTCACACCTACACAATAGAGCCACAAATGGCTCCAGGATGGGGCCAGATCAGCACATCTCTGCCCCTTTAAGGCTTGTCTAAAGAGTCCGGACAATGCAACCGCAAGGAATTGGAGGGTGCATCCTTCAATACACTCACGCTTCTCTGGGCCGCATCCCCCAGACCAGTTCACAGGCCGCAGCAACTTCTCTTGGAAGTTTGCACAGACACAAGCAAGCTTTGAGACAGTCATAGGACATTTCAGTCTCTCACACCAGGCCAGTCAGACTCACCTCTGTGCCTGACAAGATTATGGAGTAGATCCTCCTGGAAACTATGGTAAGGTATGTGGAAATTAAGGTAGTGCTTGGTGAGAACCAACATGGTTTCATTAAGGGCAAATCGTGACTGACAAATTTGATGGCCTTCTATGATGGGGTTACAATACTAGTGGATAAGGGAAGAAGAACAGATATCATCCTACTGGGACTTGTGCAAAGCATTTGACACTGTCTTGTATGACATTCTTGTCTGTAAATTGAAGAGACATGGATTTGATGAATGGACCACTTGGTGGATAAGGAATTGGCTGGACTGTCACACTCAAATTGCTGTGATCAAGGGCTTGATGTCTGAGTAGACACAGTAAGAAGCGATGTCCCTCAGGGGCCAGTACTGGGACTGGCACTGTTTAACATCTCTGTTGGCAACATGGACAGTGGGATTGAGTACACTCTCATCAGGTTTGCCAATGACACCAAGCTGTGTGGTGTGATCGACATGCTAGTGGGAAGGAATGTCATCCAGAGGGACCTGGACAGGCTTGAGAGGTGGGACCGTGCAAACCTCATGAAGTTCAACAAGGCCAAGTGCAAGGTCCTGCACATGGGTGGGGGCAATCCCATGTGCAAAAACAGCCAGGGAAATGAGTAGATTCACAGCAGCCCTGTGGAGGACTTGAGGGTATTAGTGGATGAAAAACTGACTATGAGCCAGCAATGTGCATTCACAGCCCAGAAAGCCAACTGTATCCTGGGCTGCACCAAGAGAAGTGTGGCCAGCAGGTCGAGGGGGGTGATTCTCCCCCTCTACTTCGCTCTTGTGAGACCCCACCTGGAGTACTGTGTTCAGCTCTGGGGCCCGCAATATAAGAAGGACATGGACCTGTTGGAGTAAGTCCAGAGGAGTGCCACAAAGATGATCATGAGGCTGGAACCCGTCTCTTATGAGGACAGGCTGAGAGTTGGAGCTATTCAGCCTGGAGAAGAGAAGACTCTACAGAGACCTTATAGCAGCTTCCAGTACCTAAAGTGGGACTACAGGAAAGTTGTAGAAGGACTTTATACAAGGACATGTAGTGATAGGACGAGGAGTAATAGCTTTAAACTCAGAGAGGGTAGATTTAGATTAGATATAAGGAAGAAGTTCTTCACTGTGAGGGCAGTGAGACACTAGAGAGTCCAGAGAAGCTGTGGCTGCCCCCTCCCTGGCAGTGCTCAAGGCCAGGTTGGACGGGGCTTTGAGCAACCTGGGCTAGTGGAAGGTGTCCCTGCCCACGGCAGGAGTCTTGGAACTAGGTGATCTTTAAAGTCTCTTCCAACGCAAAACGTTCTATGATTCTATGATTCTAAATTTGTTAGTATCAATAAAGATTTCCCAGTGGGATTCAAATGATTTTTTTTTTTCCAGAACCTGGCAGTACATTACATAACATCTGACTGATTATTAGAAAAATGAGTGAGAAGGTGGTTGAAAGGAAAAAGTGTTATCTTTAGAGAAAGGTGCATTCTGGATCATTCTTCTGTAAAGAGAATTAGTAGAATACCTATAAAATTGTGAAATGAAACTACTGATTTATTTTTAGCAGTCCTATAGTAGCTGTTAGTATAGCTGGATATCCACACAATTAAAACTAAACAAAGCTCATATTGAAAACTAATGAGACGAGTGTGTCCAGTCAGAAACAAATTCATTAATATTTAATATTCTGATAGATTTTTTTTTTTTCCCCTCCTTTTTGTACGGAGGGTTAATTGAGTTCATGACATTATCTGAAGGATGGAGACAAGTTTGCTCAATTTATGTTTTGTAAGCACAGGAAATCTTTCTGGACATGTTAATGGGGATTATTATGTGATATACAAAGAAAAGACTAGTAAGATGTACAGTGAACTAAAATCAGGGTATGTGTAATGAAGATAGTAAGGTAAAATATTGTGCTGTTACTGTTGGATTAGATCACTTAAAGGTTGAGGAAACTGGTTTACCTGCCTAGCAACAGAGATTACAAATTGAATTACATAAAAGATTCTGTAAAAGCATCTTTACTTAATTTGAATTTGAAAAATGGAAATATGTTTATTTTGGAGAAGGGCATTAGGTACCTAAAAATCATGATGGCAGAGCTATATTTCCTACTCCCTACTCTCAACGTGTCAACTGTGTAAAGGTTTAATTGTGTACATTCAGCTTTAGATCCATTACCTGTATGAAATAAAATTTATATTTCTTATTGTAAGGTGTAGAAATATAAAGGTAAGTATCAACTGCAGAGAAGATGATGAATTTGTAGAGCTTGGTAAAACCAAAAGCAGACTTAAAAGGATCTTGGGAGAAATTCCTTCAGGACAGAATGAAAAAATGCAAAAGGAATTTAAAAGGAATTTTCTAGGCAAAAAGAGAAAATGTTGACAGGATTTTCTAGAATATGGGCACATTAATATAATTTTCTTAATGTATCATGGTCCACAAAGAAACACTCTAAATACTCATTTACATTCCTAACACTCCTTAAGAACTTCAGATAGTTTAGTATTTACACATAAGAGTGCATATTTCCAGTGAATCTATATTGTGCATTATTAATTACATATTATTAGTGTGTGCATTCAGGCCAACATACTGACTTTCAGATAATCTGTACTGAAAGTAAACAAATCAGGTGAAGTTAAATCTGCTGATAAAGTGGCCCTTTATTTTATAGTGATTTTTTAATTTTCAAATTAAGATCAAGAGAGAAATTTAATAAATCCAAGGTTAATTTTATCAACTGAACTAGAACAATACAAAATATAAACAAATACGTCTTTGAGTTAATTCCTGTTTCAATACATGAGGTCTACACCTAGAAAAAGAATTCTGGCAACATATGCATTCAAGCTCTTTGACAGTCTTCTGACACTGCCAGGGAGCAGTTAGGGCTGGCTGCTCTCAGAGGAAGGTGAGCTGGGAGCCAAGGTTGATCCAGATCCCAATATGGAAAGTGCTAGACCAGGTCCAGGGGACATCCAGGGAGCCCAGTCAGGAGTTAAAGGGGACAGGGCCAAGGACAGGGCTGGAGACAAAAGTACCGTGTACTTCAGACAGGAACATCCGGGGGGGCTGGGCCCACAATGTAGTGCTGAGGTCCCCTGAGGAGGCAGGACCAGAAACATGTCTCCCCTGGGCTGAGCTGAAATGGGGTACTGGGCACACATGCAGAGGGCAGAGGATGAGGGAGGAGGTCCCAAGTGAGGCTGGCCAGGGCTAGTATGGCATATCTGAGTACACACGGCCATGTCAAAAAGTGACACGAGTTTGAAACAAAACCAAACCAAATGTCAGCTGCTGAGAAAGCCTATTACCACAAAATACATGCTGGTTCATTTGTACATGTCAAAGGCAGGACAAAACTTACTGAGTGACAGAAATTATATGAACTGAAAACTGCCATGCTCACATTGCAAAACAATGTCCCCAGATACTTTGTAAAAAATTCATGGTAAGTTCTTATCAAATAATATCTAACAAACCAGCTAAGCAAAACTACATAGCTTTCAATTGTGGATTTTTTGTTGTTGTTTTTTGGGGGGTATTATGCTGGCAACTGTGAGCAATCTATCTCAGTGGGCTCAACTGAGGAAGTTTTAGCTTAGTAAATGTTTGTTGTGCTGTTCTTAACTACTGCATATGTTCAGAAACTAAACCATCAGAAAAAAACAAGTACAGTTTAGCATTTTTTATAGCTACACAAGCAATGCTTAATTACAGAAATACTAGATAATAATGAAATTTAAGAGATTACTGTCTAAAGAAAGATTTTTTACAAAAAAGACATGTTACCTTTCACATTTTTTAGTAATCTTCCGTTTTACCCTTCAATTTGAAATAGTGATTAAAAGAGAAGAAGGAAGGCAAAATATGAAAATAGATCAAAACTTCCTATGAACTGGTATCCCATCTCTGACAGTGGCCAACTCTGGCTGCTTATGGAAAAAGTAGATTAAACTAAGCTCAAGTGACCCCACAAAATTCAAGCAGTAAGTGAGAGGGTTGTGTGAGTTTATAGTTGAGTCAAAACTGTTCTTGAACAACCATTCTGATAAACTTTGTTGTGCTTGTCTAGACATTTTCAAATTCTAGTATATTGCTTTAAAATAGGATTCCCATTACTTCAGCAGTGTTCAAAATGTGGGTGTACTGTGGATTTACCTCATGGCACAATAATATCTTCTGTTTTGTTCTGTATTAATTTCTTGATAATTCCTATCATTCTATCTAAATTTCTTACTTACTGCTAAGTATTTAGATGACATTTTCAAAGAACTGTCCACAGTGATTCCAAAATACGTTTTCACAGTCACAAAGGCTACTTTAGCATGAATCGTGCTGTACATTTTCTGTGTGCAATACAGGACTAGGTGATCTTCAAGGTCTTTTCCAACCTAGATGATTGTGTGATTCTGTAACATTTTTCATTTTGCATTTCATCTGTTGGTCCATGATTTTATAATTTTGCTACATATCTAAGCTTTTAGGTTCCCATTTTGATATGGCTCAGGATATTTTGAAAGGTTACATTATTTTAAGAGTCTTTCAGAAACAGTTCCATAGGGGAATCATAATTACTGAATTTCTTCTGGACTGAGAACTTCCAGATTTTAAGTTCAGATCATCTATGTGTCTTACATACAGAATAATCTTGGTACTCAATTATATGGAATTATTCAGGGAACTCATGAAGGTACTGATACACTATGAATCCATCTTCATGTTCACAGCTGTGGTTCTTTGTTTAAAGAATATATTGCTTTCTGATGGCACATTTGTGAGTTAATTTTGGAGAAGTATTGGTTTGATTACGTTTGGACTGAAAATCTGAAGGTTGGTCTAATTTTTGTAAGTATTTCAGACAGGTAATAATACTGCTATTATGTGGGATATTAATATGCAAATTACATTGTCCATATTGACAGAGGGTGTTGACAGATGTTATAGAGTTTGTGCAGGATATCCACGATGTCTTGGAAAAGCTCACTCTTGTCAAAAGATATGAAGTTTTTGTGAACAAGATAGATATTCTGAAAATGCTGTGGTAGAAAATTACAGGACTGGCGTAGTTTTCTTGCTTGTGGATCAATTTTCACCTGGGCAATATAATTTTTCTGCATGACTGAAAAATGCTGTTAAACTATATAGGAATAGTTCAGAAAAATTTTTAATGATGTGTTAGTCTAGCACTCCTATGAAATGTTCTGTTATTACATAATTTGCTCCCTTGAATCACATTACCTCAGTCATTAATATCCTTCCAGCTAGTTTCCAAGATGTCCACTACATAAAAGTCAACACGTAAAAGCAGACACTCTAATAAACCTATTTAATTTCTATAGTTCATGCTTTAGTAATGAAATTTGGTCTTTAATTGCCTAGTCTTTCTTGGTTTTGGTGACACAGAATTGGGTGCTGGAGTTACCACTATGAAATTGAGAATATTTTTAAAGTAGTAAAATGAAACACACCTATATGTCATATATACACATCATAGTCTTTTGGCTTTCATTTGTGTGTAGTCTCTCAGTTTGAGGGTTTTTTCCCTCTTGTTTTAAACAATTCATGTAATCCAGGGGGACTAATCAGACTACATATAATTTCTGGCTTTATACAATGATTAAGAGGTTGATTTAAACTGACCAGTATTCCCGTGTTTGGCACTTCTGAAATAATACCTTTATGCCATTGTCTTGGTATACTATAAGAGCTGCATAGAAAGGCTTTTTTTTTTTTTTTTTTTGCATTCTGGCATACTAGAGAGAAGCTTAATTAAGTTTGCAGAGTGAGTAGCATCTGCTATAGGTCATAGAAAAAGAGATGTAGAAATGTTTTTATATTGATTACATGGAAGAGGGTAGGGGCTATTTCTCTTAATGTCAACAGTAGGTCAAAATAAGAAATAATTGCATTGTCCACAAAACGCATGTTGAAACCACTCTGTAGTTTATATGAAGTCTTAAATATCTCAAATTTCTTCCATAATCATAGTAGGTAACCATGAAAATAATTTCTTTGCTATCTAGACTCATTGGGAGGTAACTTTGTCTGTGTGCAAAGACTGGGGGGAAAATAAAAGCTGGTAGACTAGTAGCAGATTTTGGTTTTATTTATCCATCCACATTACTAAAGCAGAATCGCAAAGAATTTGAGTTTTTCTAGTAACATTGAAAAGCAATGGTAATACAAGTAGAAAAAAATTGCATACGTAAACTACAACAGGACTGAAATACAGCAACAAACCATTTCTGGCTGCTAGAATTTGTTCTCCCTCTTTTCACTATCTGCTACTGCCACACCCATCTGTTATTACCATTAACAATTCTCCCCCATCAGTCTTGATCAAAGACTGACAAAAGAAATGGGTATGTGAAATACTGGGGTTTCAACCCCAATCCCAAATTAAGGTTGACATAAGGGTGATTCCCACAGCCCTTCACAAAGTGGGGGTGAGTTTGCCTTTAAGCTTCCCTCCAGGGTGGGGCTGGCCTGGCAGGGAGAGCCATGGGGTAAATGAGCCCCAGGTGTCCCACATTAAGTAAACAAAGGTCAGGTGTCCCACTTAGGGATAAAAGCTGTGACCACTTGCAGGCAGGGGCAGTGTCTGTCTGTGAGGTGGATGCCCTGTGCAGAGTTCCCTGTTGGGGAAAGACCTCTTGCCTCCCTGGGACTGGGCTCCAGTCAGGTCTGGCTTTTGTAAATGCGGGCTGTGTAGAGATTCAGTATGTGGCTTCCTTGGTCTTATGTGTTTGGCTTGTTGTTTCCCGTCCCTTCTATGGGAAACTGTATTTCACTATTTATTCCACCCATTGTTGGTTGTGTGGTGTTATTGTTGGGGTCAGTGGGATTGATGTTAATTATGTATAATCTGACTGACTTGTTTGTACCCCAAGCACTCACCCATGTACTGACCCTTTTGTATCAAATACAGTTTGGTTATTGGTTCATCTTTATGCTAGGCCTAATAATTGGCAAAACAGTATGTTATGCAAAGAAAAAACTAAATGTATTAGAAAATTATTAGTTACATTCCAATTGTATCCTTTATATACCAACTGTCTTAACTAAACTATCTGCCCTCCAGCCTCTGTTTCAAGACTTTCTCAGGTTTTAAGTTTATATGGGACTGGAGTGCATCTTCCCTGTATACTTATACAATATCCAAGACAGTGAGGTTACTTATTCAGTAGAATCATCTGTGCGTAATTCCATGCTAAAAAAGTTGATTGTTAATAATAAATATTACCCTTCCTAGGGAAAGTAGGGATATACATATATATATTTTTAAGGAATAGTGCTTAGAAATATATAAGCTTTTGGCAAATCTAGTTCAAGCTGTTGATAAATCTGTGAGATTGTCCTCTACTCTACCTTCTCCTGTTATGCTGGATGAAATAAATTATAGCTAAATCACAATAAAATAGTTTATCAGCATATGCACATATATCCCATTCTAGCTGACGAGGTTACTCTTGTATCAGATAATGCTTAAACAGCATCAGTAGCACATGCAGCAAAGCTGTAACAAATGACAATAAATGTGCTACAGAAATGAAATGGATAATTTTTTTTTTTTTATCTGAAAAGATGAAAGCATAATATGAAACCCCATTTTGACAGTGGTTTGGCCTTTAGCAGAATATAAGAATTATTGTTATTGATGCTGTTACATGTATTATCCTTCCACACATTGATTTTTGCTGCAGAACCTTTAACATAAGTGAGAAAAACAAATATATGTATGTATGGCTAAAAGCTAAATCCTTATTTGAATTCTTATCAGTATGGGTAGTAAGAATGTGGTTTAGGGACTTCTAAAGACACTTAAATATTTCAGTTTTAAAATTTCCCTTATACTACTCAGAGAGGTTAAAGTCATATGCTTAATCCTCTTGTCTGAGGTCATTATGCAGAATGAATCTCTCAAAAAAAGACATTTTGTGCTTACATATGCATGCCTATGTAGTAGGTGATTTTGCAAGTTCTATGGTGATATTACAGTATTACAGGAAGGCCTGTTTGAGCCCTATTCAGTGAAATGACAATAACTTGTAAGATGGAAGTATAATGATATTTCACTCTTCCTTTTCATGGCATTTCACTGTTCTTTTCATAAATCACCAAACTTGGAGGAAGTAGACATTTCTGCAAATGCAGGTAAGATATGAGAACAGAACATAGGATGATGCAGTGAAGAAACACGTGACCAAAGAACCACAGCAGTGAGGAAGGAAAGAGGTGGAAAGAAGAAAAAGAGGAAAAAACAATCAATAGTTAATGTATGGGAAGGGGAATAGATCAGAAGAGGGTGCTGTACGTGTCATTCAGTCAAATGTGTTGTTTACCTATTTATCTGAAAGGTTGTCTGTTGGCAGTCTCCTTGTCTTCAATTTAGTTAACCATAGAGCTTGCTATTCACTGCCACATAGTCCCTACCAAAAGAAAAGAAAGATCTATCTCTTGAGAAAAATATCCATGAAACAAATAGATGGCTTGAGAATATCCCCCTGTTTCAAAAAGTTCCTGAAATACAAAAAAGAAAACTCCAAACCCCTAGATTACAACCATAAAATCCCTAAATAAAGTCTATTTAAATATTGATTGAAGGACTTGAGCTCTAGTTTGTACTGTCATTATTTTTCAGGTGAAATCATGTTAAAAATGTCTATTACAAATAATTATAATTTATTGAAATATATAGGTTATCTTTTTCTTTTGCCACCAGATGTTGCTGCTTTCATCCCGATTGTATTGTCTAAATAATTTTAGTTTAAAAGGGAAAATGACCCCAAAGGATTACAAATTACTTCACTAGTTTTCAAGCGCGGGTCAAATTCCTGTGGAGAGGCTGCATTGGAAAACACTTTTGTGGAAGAGTTCTGTTGTGATAATGGCTCTGTATCAATTATTTAGGAAACAGAGAAAAATGAGGTTTAGTCCTGTACAGTACAGAGATGGAGTATACAGTTCATAAAGTAAAAAGTAATGGCTGGTTCAGACACTGAAAAAGAGACTGACCTTATATTTATGACAGTGCTAGGCCCAGGAGTAAATCAAAGAGCACAATCCTTTAGATATGTGCTTACTTACATGCTAAAGTTCATATTTGATCTATATAGTCATTGAAGCAATCATTCCTTATCCCTTTTTGGCTTTTCTCACAAGTATAAAACAGAAGTATTACTATGAAAGGACAATTTATTTCTGCTATATGAAGACAATTATATTAGTGGTTAATTGTGCTTGAGCTCATGTATTTTCCATTCAAACTTTTGCTGGAGGTCAAAAATATTAAGCTATCTGCTTCTCATTCCACAGGAATTTAAAATAGAAGGGCTGAAGGGAGTACTGAGGCTAAAGGACACCATCATGCTGAGCAATTCTGCCAAAGGTGTTATCATGAACCTGCTGAATTTACATGTGTTTTGTTTACACTGCAGAAGAGGAAAGTGAATTTAATTACACAGAAAGCATCCTGAAAAAAAAAAAAATCTGTTTAAGAAGGATTGTTTAAACAAAGGTCTCACAAAGCATCTACAGCTTCAGGAAGAACATTTTTTAATTTAACTTCTCCATTACGTATGACTTCTGTGCTGTATGTATCAAAAGCATTAATTTTGTAAAAATTTCATCTTTTCCTATACTATTCAGTTAACATGGAAATATTTTATTACAATGAACCAACTGCTCTTAATTTTAAAATAGAACTCACAGCTTTTGGTGAATTATTGTGGAATTTAATTTGCCCTAATCTGCTATGGTGACAAGTGCAATATAAATAAAAATGTGAAGAAGAAAAATGTTCCATTAAGCCAAGAGTAAAAGTCAGGAGATACAGGTTAAGATTTTTCAAAACTGGAGGCTGAAGTTCAGCTCAGAACCCTCTAATTACACACCTAAAAAATGGCCTGGGTGCTCAATTGTTCTGAGCCTTCATTAAATTCCAGTTAACTCAAGGAAAACCACTGTGTGTATAATTAGCTGGCAAAAGTCAAGTTGCTTCTGTAAGCATCTGAGTATGGATGTAAAACCTCACCTTTAGGACCTGACCAACAAGAAAAATAAAAAAAAAATATTTGTTTTTGTTTCTGCACTGGATTCTTGGGGGTTTTTCTGTTTGCTTTTTTTTTTTGGTTGTGGTTTTTGTTTTTCAGTCTCAAATTGTTTGTTGCTCTGCTTGAAGTCTAAGACTCTGGGGATGAGTTTTTATGTGAGAATTTTATCTATCTCTTTCTCTGTCTACTTTAAGAAAAAAAGGGTCTCTAGACTCCATGGTTGTAGAGAGGAACTTTTAAAAACCACTATTAGAAAAACAATTGAAGTCCGAAATCCAGGGGAGCAAAAGCAAATAAGAAGTAGCATTAAGAGATATAAACCACATGATTTTAAACCCATCTTGTGATTCTAGGAGTGGGAATTACTCCCAATTTCTTTGTTTATCCTTATTCAAACTGTGTTAAGCAAGTTATCTAATCTTTCCATACCTAACATCTCTTCTGTATATTGTGGCTGAAATAATAGTACTTAGTCATATTTTAAATTATTAGGAGTTTTAATTTAACATCTATGAAACACTGCATTAATCATAGAGCGAAAGTAATATGGAAGCATGGATTATTATCCTTATTAATTAATTAAAACTATCTCTCAAGACAAAGAAATTATTATGGTCAGGTGACTTATTTTTCAAGAGTATACTGTGACTTCTAAAAGATTTTTGGGGCATCTTTGGAAGAAAACACATTAAGAATATTGTTAGTAGACTTGGATTTATAACCTCATTGAAATTTTCAGTTTTTTAGAAGACTCATAATTTCTTCTCTTCTGCTGAATTGATGAGCAATTATTATGCAAATCTTCTTCTATTTCTTTATGGGTAACCTTTGGACTGGCATTTTAGCTAAATATTATGTAAAATTATTGATAAAACACAATTGAATAGTAACAGAAGCAATGACAGCCGTTATTGCATATGTAAAATACTCTCTGGAGTCTGAATGTTTTTAAATATGACAGGTTGAATACTTCAACAATAGAAATATCTAGTGATACCTTCTCTTGTTCTTAAATACACCATTAGATTAAAAATGCTCAGTTTCCAAGATGACCACATTTTTGTAATTAGAAGTGAACATGGTATTCTTTGAATTTCAGTACAATATAAATAACGTATTCCCTAAATAATACTAAACAAAACCTCTCTTAAAAGCCTTTTTATCATCATCACTAACCAGGAAAATATAATATGTAGAATGATTGCATTGTCTCTTAATCTGTGAAATATCCTTTTTCTCAATAATTGCAAATAACTTCTGACCCTGCTGCAGTAAATGATATGGGGTTTTTTGCTGCTAGCTTCAGTATAATCAATGCTTACATCTCTTCAGTATTCTAGAGCAGCTCACTAAATGCTGTCAGAATAAGTTTCACCAAATAGAGAAGGATTAGAGAAAAACTATGCAGAGCCTCATCTTCTGAGATTTGCCTGGATGTGCTGAACTTAGCTCCTGAACAGGGGAAAAGAAGGAAGCTAGATAATGTACCTGGAACCTCTGAGATGAGGTGGGAGATGCTTTGAAGATCCACATATTTCAGACAGCCTCCTTTCCTAAAAGCTGAACAGAACCTCAAGCCCATCTGTCTGTAAAAGGTACTTAGCAAGGTTACTAGTATTCACATCACTGAGTTTATGTTCAACAGAGCAAGTCTGTACATTCCTGAAAATATTTTACCACTCATGGAACTAAAAATGATACAAAAGCATAGATGGTTTTATTTACCTTCTATTTTCAAAGCAATCTTTACTTTTTATCCCTCATGGTTGTATTTTCAAGTGTCTTTTCATGATCATGAGAACTTCAGATCTTATTTTACAATAAAAAATTTTAAAAACAGAGACTCCTATAACAGGATGATTCCAGGACTTGAGCATTTATGAAACATGTCAAATATTGGAAAACTTGAAACAAAATGCCCCACACTGACATTACCCAGTTATTTCGGTTTTCAGCATGCTTTTACACTTTATAATGATTTATTGATTTTTGTTATCACAATTGATGTGTTCAGTTTGCTTGTTTTTAAAGGAAGATAAAAATATTACACTTTACATCTTACATCTTACTCTTAGTACTACAGATAAATAAAATGCTTTGTTTTCTCTGAAACAGTTCGCCATTGACAAATTTGAGCTGTTGTTTCTTAATTTATGAAGTCTAAGAGCACTTAAAGCCTTGAAAGCATTATGTCATAATACTTGTGTCATCTGGGATGCGAGGTCTGTTTTTGGTGACATGTGAACAAGAACGTTAAAGAATAAAAGACAACTAAAAAGAGTAAAATAGTATTAGGCTAGTTAACTTTCTGAAGCAAGGCCTTTTTGATACTTTCTGGGAAACTATTTGAGAGCAGCTTCTACATTAACCTTAGCTGGAGATATTTACAAGTAAGTCAGCGTATCCTCTTAGCTGTTTCATTCTTTGATCATGTGGATATCATAACAGGATTATATGGCATTACATTTGGAATAATTATGAGGAAATGTTTCTATATACCTCATATATGACTGAATATGGTTAAATTTTAGAATCTGGTGTGATCAGTGCTTTCATGAAAGTCTATGCCTTTTCAAGAGAGATATAATTCCTGAGAACAAGCATACTTGGTCACTGAAAAGCCATGGAATGTCATTTCTCAGGTAGATGAACAAATAGGCTTCATGATTGTTATTTCTTTAGTTTTCCGACTTTCTGTCAAAATCTCTGAAACGGTAGTCTTTTTGAAACAGACTAGAGTGCTCCTTGGGATAAGTTCCTTTTAAGAAACATAGAAAAAGAGGTAAGATTACAAGAATAAATAATTTAAGACTTTCATAGCAAATGTAGTGTGTGAAAAGAAACTGAAAAGTGATATTTTGATTTTTAATTGTGGTATTCCATTACAACAGTTTCATTATGTCCTTAAGCAATTCAAGAAGAAACAGAATGGTAATACCTGGAGTAAAACCAGTGCTTCCACATCTCATGCTCATCATTGTACGTATTATTTGGCAAGAAATTAGTATGTTAGAAGGATGCTATTATTGTCAGAACACTTCATAAATCACCTTTACCAAATTAGGAGCATTTTTTTTGTTGTTGTTTTTATATACTCCTGCTCTTCCAAATTACATTTTTTTTGTTGCTGTTGGTTTTTTCCTCCTTAGGCTGCTTCACTTCATTTGATTTTAAAACTGAATTTCTTAGTACTTTCGGGATCATTCAGAACAAAATGCACAAAACCAAACCTCTATTGATGATCTCATGTCATTTGTACTGTCCATTAAAATTATAATTCCTCCCATGCTTTAAAACAATACAACTGTAACAATAATCTTGCACTGGTTATAGTGAGACAAAAGTGCTAGAATAAAGCCTTTTTGAAAAGAGAAAATTAACAGAAGGTGGTTAAAAACCCAACAAACAAACTACCACAACTTTCTGGACAACAGATAAATTCTATTCCAGTGTCTGAAGATTTGGAAATATTAAATTTAATTTAAGATACCACCTGTGCTGGCATACATCTTTCTATCACTGAAGAACTTTCAGTTTTCTTCTCAAATGTTTGTGTACATGTTTTTCTCTATCCTGCAAAAGCAAAGAGGTATCAGAATGCTGTTTAAAGAAGTCATTCATCCTGGTTTTATTATTTTCTTGTTTATGAAGTTGTTTATTGGAGTTTCATGGAGGCTTGAAATCTGCCGTAATAAGTTGAAGAATTAACATACTTATGAGATCAATCTGTCAGTTTAGCCTTTGCAGAAATTTTGGACTTTGATTTTCTGTAGAAATATCTGAGCATTATAAATTTTGAAATTTCAGAAATATTTTGTTTATATTTTCATGAATAAAACTGAATAATATTATTTCTCCTAACTCAAAAAATGTTTAAAGGATGTTTAGGTCTGTAAAAATGACTTTTATTTTTTCAAATTTATTGTCTTAATTTTTTAAAATATTGGAACTGAATACTTTGGTATCATCAAAACTTCCAGTTGAAATTATTTGTTGAGATGAAACATTCTCTAAGGTGGAATAAAAATATCTTCAAACTCAGGGGCTACAAGTATCCTTTTTCCTTTTAAAGAAAACTGAATGTCTGATCCAAAAATTACTCAAAAAACATAGAGAGTATATTTATGCTAAGGTACAAAGACTTCTAGCAACTGTAAGATCATTATTAGCAACCATATTTTATCTGTCTTGCCCTCAGTTGGGAAAAAACCCCAGGAGAGATGTTCCCAGCAACTGTGGTCTTTGAAATAAGTAATCTTGCTAGAGTAAATTAGTTAAAAATGAAAAAAATAGCTATTTTTAAAAGTGGGCTAGGTAAAGGATGAAGTATATTTTCAGTTCTTTATTTTCCTTGACTTCTTGCTAATTAGGTGAAAGAACCAAACATTTTAAGATTTTACATGGAAAATATCTACTTTGTATTGTTCTAAATGTTAAAACCATTTATTGAATGAACTTCTCAAACTCAGTGATTTTTTTGTTGTATAGAGCTGTCAGAGTGATATTTAAAATGAGTGAATATGGTCAGTGTATTAAAAAAAAATCAGGCATTTTAAGTAGCAGTGTAGCAAGATTAAAGGCCAACATTTTAGATATAATTGCACTTGAAAGAGTGCCAATTAAGAATTGCAACTACAGTGCTTATTGCACATTTCTGGATCTGAAAATATGAGAACCTGGGGGGTGAGGAAACAGTATTCTTTAAAAAATGACCCCAGGGAGTGAAATTTACGGATGCTGTACATTAGAACAAGCTAATGATGCTAACATCCTTTTGAGCTTTCTTGCCACAAATGTATGTGGGTGGAACACAAAGGTGCTTTCCCACAGCTTTTGTCCTTCCTGGATTATGTGAAGAGTTGAGGGTTGTTGCAGCTTTGTGTCCAACTGCTCCATAACTTCACTCCATCATTTGTGGTTGCCTTCCTAGATGGATGGAGTGATTGAGACATTGCAGTGCCCTTACAGTGCAGCTGCCTTAGCTCATGCAATCTTTAGGTTTTTTGCTTTTCAGCAGCCTGTTGGATCCCAAGTGTCCTCTTATGTAGAAATATGCAACCAAACAACCAAAGATAAATAGTGGTGATTGCAATAAAAGTAATGTTTGTTTATAAAGAAGAGACTGGTGTGTCAGTTACTAATACATAGGTGTAAACAGCTATGCAGCCCTGTCAAAAGCCAGTGCTTATGTGGAAGATAAATCTCTCCCTTTCTCACAAACATATTCTTTGTCCCAGTAAATTTGTCTGTAACACAGACAACACCTAATAGCCTACCAGAGATTTCAAGATTAATTATTCTGAAATGCTAATCTTGTTGATAATCCATGATTGTTTTCACTGAAATGGTGAGAGTTTAAATGATAGCTTGAGGTTTCCATGCTCAGTATTCCATAACGTAATTCATCTATATTCTCTTGGCCCCTTGGAACACATATCTCCTAGCCGGCATTCTTATTAGGAATGACTAAATATCACCACTGCTTCATACCCATTTATGCTACTATCAGGCGACCTGCTTAATGTAGTTGTAAATAAGAAAAGCTAGTAGCTATAAAACTGCAGGGCAAATCCTCAAGGACAACATTACCTTTGACAAACTAGCAAAATACTTAAAAAGCTGGAAAAACGGTAGTTGGAAATCCATAAAAATGAAGTTTTCAGCTTTCGTGTTATTCTAAAAATATTTTTTTTTCCTTTTGTACTGCATGAATTCTTTTCCCTTTGTATTCCTTTGTACTCTTTAAAGTGACATTTAGCTAATGTAGCAAGAAGCCACAGCTGTTTGGGAGGGCTGGGAGACTACAGCCCACAATGTTTTAAACATATGAAAACCGAACACTGAGAATGAGGAGTGATCTGCTGGGTCAACAAGTATTTTTCTTAGAATGTTCTAGAGAATCATTTCCTTGATGACTAAAGATTTTTTTTTCCTTATTTCTATCATAAATTTATTCTTAGTTAGTACTTAACATTTGTTTTCACGCTAACAATATGCTTTGTCTTCTATAGCTCTTTTTCCTCAGAAGTGGTTACCCAATGATGTATTTAAAAAAAGCAGTCATAAGTCCACTCAATCTGAATTTTGCTAAAAGAAAAAGAAACACGGACTCTTCAGGCCTCATAAGGTTTTCCATTCCTTTGATGGAGAATGTTAATTATCTTCATTTCTGTCTGTTGCACTTAATATTTTTCTTAAATATATGCAAATTAATTTTCCTCTTTAAAAGCAGTTGGATGATACACATACAGATAAACCATTGCCTGTTTTCATAAGCTTTTCTACATTGATGAACACATAGAATAAGCCACTACAATAAAGACTATTACATGACAATGAAGATTTTAATAGGCAGTTATCAGTACATACACATATACTGTACCTGACAAACATTGCCACAGATTTAAAATTTCAAATTTTTCTAAATCTCAGATATGCAAGAAAAATTTTGCACATTTTGTAGGTAAAATATACAATTAGTTCTGCAGCTCTAATTATTATTATTTAACATGATCCACATTCCACCCTACTGTTTGACCCTGAAGCATTAATAATGTCAAAAGGAACATGAATAATAGTATATTTTGCTAATAAACAGTACGCGATACATAAAATACCATTTTTGACAGATTTTCTTAGTAGTTTAGGGTCAAAATACATTGGTACCATCTTGCTATCCTCCTTATTGAGTTGAAAATATACAAACAGTTGTATATTATTTTTTATGATTTCACCCTTGTAGCAATACTTTATTGGTTGATTTTTAACATAACATGAATTATATAATTAGTTTTAAAAATCAGTGTTCAGAATGAAAGGCACCAAGAGACACTTAGCTGTAGAGCTGTCAAAGTGAGAGAACAGTATAATATAATATTTATCTCTGATTATGAGAGATGCTCTGGAACCTTACTCAGATTAGCTGTCTTTTGCTGTACTATCTCTGCAGTAACTCCATATCTCTCTTGTACTGGGGAGTCCAGAACTGGACACAGTATTCCAGACATGACAGAGTAATTCAGGTGTGAAGATAAAAATATTATACATGCAAGTGTACAATCAATTTTATTACAGAATTTGTACATGATATATTAATTTTTATATATATTGTATGTGCCACAGTACAGAAGTTTTCCTGGCTACTATTAAGAGTACTTTTACGTGTAGAAGTAACACAATAGGGACAAGAGTGTTCACAAAATATTCTTAGGTGGCTGTGGTGGTGCAACCTGTGCCCCTTCCTGGGCTGCTTGGTGCAGTTCCCTCCCTTCCTGGGCCACTAAGATGAAAGGCAGCGGACCACAGCATTAAGCCACCCCCTTAACATACCTGGCTCCTGCTTCCCCTATTGCCTGGAATGATAATGACAATCAATCACTTCCTGACAGCCTAGTACATCTGTATCTGGGTTGTGGCCCAAAGCGGTGATACCAGAACTTCAAATTCTAGAAAGTTCTGGGCTTGCACAAGAGTATTTCCTCATCTGAGTTGAGCTGAAATGGAAAATTACCTGATGAAAGTCAATGATCTCTGATCTTATAAACAGTGGCCCTTACCAAGACCTTTGAGTTCTCCTGGATTGCAGAGGGCTGTGACTAGCATCTCCCCCTGAGTTGGGACACCTCTTAGGCACAGAATTATCGAAGTTTGAATTTCTTCTGCCCATGAAGCTGATGGAAGGCCAGGGTGAAGTCAGAGTTCTTCCTGACTCTGAAGTATTGCCCATTGAGAAATACCAATGCATTGTATTTGCTCCAAACTCGAGAAGAACAAAATTTTAACTATGGGCTAGCCTCTTTCATCCACCTCTTTACCTATTTGTGTGTTCATCTACACACATGTACCTTTATAAGTCTGGATGTTAATATATATATTTAATTGGATATCCAAATATTTATGTGCTGTTTGTGTGTATGTCTTGTGTTTTATATATATACATAAATATACACACTTTGATTCAGAATGCCTTGTAGTAAATTAGTGTGAATTTTGTCGTTCTTGAATCAGTAATTGAGTCACTATTACAATCATAGCATATTTTACCAAATCACTTTAATCATTAAAACAATCACTGCCTGCTAAAATTTAACCTTTAATCTATCTCACACCACTAATAAATCTTAAATTGCTATTATATCATAACCATGTGATAGCCATACCTTCATCTGTGACAGTAGCCTATCAACATACACATATGAAGCTAGAAAGATAAAGGTAAAGAATTTAGATAAAGCATTAATTGTTGATAGATAAATTCATACCTTCTAGTCTGGTGCACAGGGCATTTTGGCTTGGTTTTGTTGCTGAGCTGTTAAACAAGGGTCAAAGTTTAAACCTTAATATAAGGAGAAGATTCCACAGCTATTAGTTCTCTGCAGCTGGGTGGATTGGCTTATATTAATGATCCAGTTAGCCCATGTGATTCAGGCTATAAGAAATACAGAAGCATGGCATAGCATAAGGACAGAAGCAAGTGAGAAATTAAACAAGTGATAAATTACAGATATACCAAACACAGAAAGGGATTATTTGTAATTCTGGATTGCTGATTTAATAGTTGAAATTACAGTACAAATATGGCAATTAAGAAAAATTACATTTGAATAACTACCAATAATATGCTTCCAATTAGAGTAACTAATTTTTCAAACTCATTATATATTTATTCTGATACATATGTTTAAAGGTTTTCCTTGTCAACAAGAAACAATTAGACACATCATTTTAAATAGAATGTGTAGATACGGTGATGTTCTGAGTTTCAAAGTTTTGTTAAGTTAAAACATTCCCTCATGAAAATGGTATTTAAAGACCTGCCTGATTAATTAGGAAACTTGTCTTGTTTCCTCAAATCCTGCTTTGAAAACTCCTATTTCCTTCTTGATGTTTGCAGGAGGGGGAGAATCTAAGGATAGCAGCTTAAGTTCAGTAGCAGATGCAAATCCTGCTTTTTTTCAGAAGCCTCAGCAAAAGCTACGAATCAAGAATGTCTGCAACATGTATCTTCAGAGTCAATGGATCCCGAGCCAGCCCTTTTGACAGCTCTCTCAGTAACAATAGCTCTTGTCTAATTCTTAGCAGCAATCTGTAATGCAGGCTCTTCCCCAAAAGACTGATTCGTTTATTTTCAAAACAGAAGTGTGGGGTAATTGAAGACTGCAGTTTAACCCTTCCCCTTTCCGCACTGCTGCAGGACATGCTGGTCTACCATCAAAACCCAGATTCACGTTAACTACCAGTGCTCTGTTCTTTACATCTGATAAAATACATGACTTTTATTTTAATCTAATATTTCATTAGAGATTATTTGTTTGAGCATGCATCCTCAGATACAAACAATAAATATTATAAATGTATCTTATCTGTGAGTAAGCCTCTAATAAATACTTATACAGATAAAAATAATGCATTCTTATAGAGATTCAAATTTGTATTGTATCTCTGAATTCAAATAAATGTAAAGCAGATGTGAAATCTGCATATCTCAGTTTCAGTGAATTTGTTATGTCTACTGGTGAAAAAAAAAAAAAAGAGACAGCAAACATTTTCATCTCGCTACATTTCGTGATCAAATATTTTAGTCTTAACACTTTCTGGGAAAAAAGATTTATAAGGGTAGGCTTGTTAAACTGTATTTAGATAACTATAAGTAAGGTACATAGTTAAAAGTCTAATTTGAAGAAAATATATTAATGTACTTTTAATGAAAATTTCTCTCAAAATAATTAAGATTTTTGTCTGCAAGTAAGGCAAGCCCCTATTTCAGCAAGTGATCTTTGAGTGACAAAAAAAGAAAAAGAGATTAATTGCCTGACTGACAATATATATGTCAGAAAGACATAGACCTGAAGGAGAAATCCTGCCAGTTGAGGAAATGGGCTCCACACTACTTCAACCTGCTATCTGTTTACAAATTCTCTATTAGGACCATCAGAGACACATGTGCAAAATTTTTTTCTGCTTCAGGGCCCTCAGTGCAGTAATGAGCCTTCCTGGCACAGGTCGGCCCCCCCCCAGGCTCTGCTCCATGCCCCCACGGGCCCAAGGATGTTAGTTCAGCCTAGCCACGGCCTCCAGTTCTTACCCCAGCATCACCTCAGGCATGCCTGCCCCTAGTCCTGTCCCCAGGCGCTTTGATCTTGGACAGGGCTTATTCCCGTTCTTCCCGATGCTCATCGGCCCTGCCACCACCAGCCGGGTGCCCTGCCTGCTTGCCTCCAGCCCTGGGATGGCGCCTGCAGGTGAGCTGACAGCCCAGCTCCTCATGGCCCCCACCCCGGAGAACAGCACTGCTCCTGCTGCCTCTGATGTCTGCCCAGATACTCTGCCCGGACAGTCCCAAGTCTTGGGCATCTTCTGAGGTAAAAAAAAAAAATCTTTTAAGTGTTATTAGTTTTCATTGCAGAAATTATTTCTTAGGTCACTCCTGTTAAGAGCAAGTGAGTGCTTGTGCAACCATTAGTAAAGGGAACTAACTAGTTGTCACCTGCACACTTGAGAAATTAACACCACACTATTGCTAATGAATACATTTGTGAATCTCATAATTAGACGTTTCTGGTTTTTATGGTTTTGATTGTGCAGTAGTATGAACGGCGGGAGTTCACAGAAAGCAAGGTGCAGAAAGCGGCCTGCAAACTCTTGCAAAACTCTCATAAGGAATCAATTTTAATTAGACTGAATTATAGAAACATGCAGCAGCAAAACGTAATGTATAGCTCAATGACCTGTGGGTTGGTGCTGTGAAGGTACTTAGGAGAGATTACGGGCATGAGTTTTCCTCCAGTTTGGGTGAACAAAGGGACCTTAGGTTGCAGCCAGGCCTGCTCCTCTCACCTCCCCAGGCCTGTGTTAACACTTGTGGTGCCACCTGTCGTGTCTGGCAGGTATTTTCAATCTGTCCTGGTGAAACTAAATAATTTAACAAAATAAAAACCCAAAACCCAAACAAATAAAAAAAAATGAAGATTCATTGGGCAAGCAAGAAAGAACTGAAAGCATTTTATGGGGAATAAGTGAATTGTTTTAGAAAAAAAGTGACTCCCACTGGGCATCCTTCTGAGGGAAAGTGTCCTGGAAGCTGCTGTGCTTGTGTAGGGCCAACATTCACTGTTTCTCTCCTGGATCAGGTGGAGGAAGGGTTGATTTTGGGATTTTGGTCTTGTGATAGATTTCTCGTGGCAAACTGACATGTCTGTAGAAGCAAACGTTGAGGTATTTATTACATTTGAAAAACTGAGGTCCTTACAGACTTTCGACATGTTTGGGTGGTGGCACTTGTTATAAACTTCAAATTCAGTTTTAAAGAATTATATCCTTGTGGATCTGAGATTCATGAATGATGTAGTCTAAACATATAGTTGTAAAGCTTGCATTTTCCATGGATTGAGGTTGAGGTCTTGAGGCAGCAGGTAATTTCTCCTAGGCTATTCTGTAGTTTTAGTAACCATTTTACTCCAGTGACAGGATGTTCAGGAAATCTAAGAAATGTTTCCCATGTATTTGGCAAATATTTCCCAGATTTTAGACATGTCATTAATTTCCCTGTGCATCATTCTTGTATCTATAAAATGAAAATACTTCGTATCTTCTCTGGTGTTTGAAGGATATGTTTATTTTTTAGATATAATAATGACTGAAAAAAATCAAATACGCAAAGCAAACAGGAAGTTAGCAACCAGAATACAGAAATTCTTGTAAGAAATTGATATTAATGTAAATTTTGAGAAATTATAATTTTGAATGTGAATTGAATTTTTAGATAATTAAGTATTCACTGGTAATAGCATAGGGGACACCAACTTTGTTGTCTATAAGTTTATATACTTATAAGTTTACTGCATTGGTTTGGTCCACCTGAAGCTCTTTCTCCAGTACATATGAAGTACAGACCTGTTTTTCACACAGAAATCAATGAAATTGTGAAAAACTTTATTTAATTCTGCCCTCATATAGAAACCAGTTCTGGAGGTCTAACCTGCACAAATAGAAGTAAATTTTAGCCAGAACTGGGAAATATCCTGCACATTCTGGTTAATTGGAATGATCTGTGACCTTAGGCCTTTAAAAATTCAGGTTATAAGATAAAATTGAACTGAGACTTTCATTAAATATATGCTATCTATTAATTTGTATTGCGTTCTATTCTAAGCCAATTATATATAATTTTTCATTAAGAAAAAGGCATAAAATGTACATTAAATAAATGTCTTAATCATCTCCCTTACTTTTAATCTTGCTCAAGATGATCTAAATCATTAATCAAAATTAAAGTTGTATAGTATAGTTTATACTTTAAAATACATACATTCTTTACCATTAAGAGGGACAAATACCATGTCTTCTCCCTCATTTTTTCTAAATGGTCTGCTGTTTTATTCTCATTAATGGGATAAGCATTAAAGGAGTAAAAAGCAAATCTATGCATAAAGCATTTATTTATCTTAATATAAATATTGTAATACATTTGAATCTACCTAATTTAAAGTTTTAAAACGGTATTTCAAGAGGCTATTTGGCCAAATGGAATAGGGATTCTTACATTCATACAATTCTTACATTGAAATAATTTGCCTATATTTAGAAAACAAATGCTCAGAAAGCTGCTTTACTAAAAGCTAAGCATTTAATGAAGGTTTACAAACAATAGTGATCACATCAGATGTTCATTTCCTTACCAAAAAAAAAAAAAAAAAAAAAAAAGGTCAGTGTGCAAGACCAGCTTAATAGAACTTGTTTATTACATGTATTCAGTTGTATGGCATGTCTTAATGAAAAACCTTTTTTTAAAGAACATAAAACTTTAAATCAACATTGTTTTGTCAGGTTAGAGGGGCATCAGAGTAATATATACAGTTTTGTAGAACTGTATTAATTGTGGATTGCAGTAATTCAGAGAAATGAACACAGTATAAATTGATAGTTATTATAAAAATCTTTATCAATCTGAAAAAAATCTTTACAATTGATTATAGCTCATGATTCAAATGCAGGATGAAGTAAACACTTTTATACAGAATCTAACACTCGCATCTTGGACGGCAATCTATTTGTGAGCAGATCCAGCAAAACCAAATTTACCTAAAACAAGATCGACGAAATAGTGGAGAACTGCTGAATATGCTGAAAATATCCTCATCCTTGTTTGAAACTGGCCTTCTGTGTGTCCTGTCTTGTTTTGCATATCCACAGCAGTTATAGGTGCCTAGCTCAAACCTAAACCTGAGTAAGCTCCTAAAGAAAGATGCAGAAAACACTCTACTTGGAAGAAATAGAGATTGTTCCATATTTCATAACATAATCTTGTGGAATCAAGATACACCCCTTTTCCCTAGACTGGTCATTTATCTTAAAACCCAATAGTACACAGAGTGGAAGAAGATACCACCAGAGGAAAGGGTAGACACTAGACACTCTGTATTGTTTTAACTCTGTGTTAAGTATTAATGTTAGTGTTGTTGCAAGAGAGCTAATAAGAATTTGTTTAGCGTACAAGGACTTTAATTAGATTAACAATAAATTCCTGCATGTGCATATACAGTGTGTTCCTTTTGTTGATAGCAAGATTACATGTAACATGTCAGTGATAGTTCAAGCAGGCTATTCTGTAATTTGGATGCAAGAGGTTGCTGATGTTATCATAGTTTCCCAGTTAGCAAAAAGCAAAGATAGGAGCATTACATTCATCCTGCTCTGTCAATGTGTAAACTGGGACTGGAACATGGAGACCAGAAAGAACATACATTTAGTCTGTGGGCTGAAGTTTGTAAGGGAGAAGTCTAATCTCCACTCCCAGGTTTTATTTTGTATATTTGATTGGTTTGCAAGCCTTTTGAAGCCATTTTTCAGAGTTCTACTTCTCTAAATTTCAAATGTTTGTATGAAACATTTCAATAAATATTTTAGAGCAATATACATGTTTGAAAATCATCCATGGAGAGTACTTGTTATCCACAGCTTTGGAGAAAAGTAATTATTTGCAGATTTTAGTCCATTCCTGTTAATTTGGTTCATTTTCTCTTACCCACATATGTCCTTGACCATCTGTAATGCAACAATAGCTGCCAGTAAAAAGATTGCATTTTTTGTTTCAAAAGCATCAGAAACTTCTTCAAGCGGCAGTAGACTAAGCACTGCCATCTATTTAAGTTTCACAGTTCAGTCTTTCTTCGGCATTTGAAGTCTATACCAACAGTTATGATTGCAATGAAGAGGAAAGCAACGTTCTTAGAAAGATACAAATGTAAATTAGGGCATTATATTAACACATGTATTTTTTCTCTGAATAACCAATTTTTTTATACTGCAGACATCATTTACCAACTAGACTGAACAAATGAAGTCAATGTCCTGAATAACATCATTCTCACAGTAAAGCATCGATATCAAAGCAGGGCATCTGAAGACATAAAAGAAAAAGGTAATGACATTATCCTTGAATCTTCATGACTTTCCTAAAGGTGAATGTATTAAATAAGAACTGCTGAAGTGTTGTTGGCATTGTTTTATGCATCCCATCTGTTACTCATAATATTACATCAGCTAATTAATGCATGTTACCTTGTGTGTAAAACAACATGTACTCTGTTGATTGCAGAGTCAACCCTAAAGTGGTTCTCAATGGAGCAGTTTCATTTTTTTCATGTCAGAAAGTTAGGGATTTTCCCCATGAAAAATTCTGCTTTATTAAAATCTTCAACATTTAAAAATCTATACTTTTTCTGGAAACTTGTGCAGAAAGCTTTTATTTTTAAATCATCCCTTTTTGCTTTCTGGAATGCTTTGTCTTAAAAATGTAAAGAATTTTTTAATGATGTTTTGTCTTTCTTTTTTCTGTGGCAGTGCATTTTCTCTAGCTGATGGTGTGCTTCCACTGTCATGTCATAGTATAAATTGTCAAAAATGGTATTATGACATGACAGTAGCAATGGTGCACAACTAATTAAATCTAATAAAGTCTGTCATTTTTACTTTTTTTTTTTTTTTTTTTTAATCATGAAGGGCAGCTGCTACTTAGTACTGAGAAAAATCTTCTAGACTGAAATGCTTATTCTTGGTTTGCAGTGAAACAGTTGTATCAGTTTTAAGTTACCCTAATTATCTTGGAATATCTTTGAGATTAATATCACATGTCCATTGTAACAATTAAGAAAAGTCTATTTGGTTCCTGAGGCAGCAAAGTTGTTCATCATTGATGTAAAACTGTAGTTATATCAGATGTGTCATTTAGATGAAGTACCATTTTCTTTTGCAGAAAAAAGGGGACAGAAATGTGAAGAAAAACAGGTTCAAAGATGACTATGTCTCTCTTAAATCTTGCTTTCCTAGGCAAATGTTGATTCCCAAAATATTTCAGATTTTTTAAAAAAATTAGTTTCCTAGACACTAAAAATCCTGTGCTATTGTAGCTGGGTCTTTTTTGGCAAGCCATTTACTTCACCCTTCTCCTTGTATAGATATAAGACAGTCTTTGATTCATCCATTGTTTATATGAAACTGTTGTTTACATATAAATATATATGGTTTCTATATCTAACTTTAAAAGCTGGAACTATAAAATATCCCAGCATGTCATTTCCACAGGTAGATGTGTACATGGCAAGTACTTGTGATCTAGTTCATTAGTGCTTTCCTTCTTACTGACTTTACTTTTCTGAACTATTTATTATCAAATGAGAATTTTTCTGTTTTGTAGAACCTAATCTGACCTTCCTCTATTTGGAAAGCTATTAATATTTCTGGCTATATGTTGTTATTACCATTTGTATGTAAAAATGTAAGCATTTGTAACTGACAAATCCAGAGTTATTCTGGTGTTCTGGTTTAACCCCAGCTGGCAACTAAGCACCACACAGTTGCTCACTCAGTTCCAGTGGGATGGAGGAGAGAATCAGAAAGGTAAAAGTGCAAAAACTTGTGGGGTGAGATTAAGACAGTTTAATAGGTAAAGCAAATGCCATGCATGCATGTAAAGCAAAATAAGGAATTAATTCACTATTTCCTGGGCAGATGTTTAGCCATCTGTGGGAAAGCAGGACTCCATCATGCATAACAGTTACTTGGGAAGACAAATGTCATAACTCCAAATGTCCCCACCCCCTTCCTCCTTTTTCCCTGCAACTTCTATTGCTGAGCATGTTGCCATAAGGTCTGGAATATCCCTCTGGTCAGTTGGGGTCAGCTATCCCAATTTCTTGTGCACCCCTGGCCTGCTCACTGATGGGGCAGTGTGAGAAGCAGAAAACCCCTTGGCTCTGTGTAAGCCCTGCACAACAATAACTAAAACATCCCTGTATTATCAACACTGTTTTCAGCACAAATCCAAAACATAGTCCTATACAAGCTACTATAAAGAAAGATAACTCTATCCAAGCCAAAATCAGTACATCCAGGAAAAAAAACAAAACAAAACAAAACACAACAAACAAAAAACAACCAAAAACCCCAACACATTAGATTTTTCTGTATTTATTGTAAGAAACATTGTGATGTTCAATTTTGTAAACATGTAGAATTTTCACGGGATCACAGAATGATGATCTACAAAAACAGCTTTTATAACTGTAAATCATGATGACTAAGGTTATGTGAAGCTTTTGGTAGTCAAAAGGAAAAGGGTGCTAGTGATGGAATACTTCAGATAATTAAAGCCAGGACTTTATGTCATTCTAGATACTGAGTGAAATAGGGATATTGGCCCAGATTTCTATCATCTTTATATGATGAACATGTTTATCAATTTGCAGAGTTGGTGAAAACATGTCTATGCAATGTTCAGCCATCTGTGTAATATTGCCTTAAAGTCTCAGTCTGTCTCTGCCAGTAATCCTGTCTTCTAAATTAACTTCCTCCATCACCTTTGCAATGCCTTTATTTGTTGCTAGAGACTCTTGGCTGAAAAGAATGAGAAAAAAGATAATCACACTTGAATTGCTAGCCATATTTTAATGAATCTACAGGAAGTATTTTTGTATTGTAAATTTACAGATAAGCAAATCAGATTCATCCAAAGAAGGCACAAGATTACTGACTCCTTTTTTTTTTTTTTTTTTTTTTTTTTTACTTTTTTTTTTTTTGTGATGGCCTTTATCTCTTGTCCTATACAAATCTTTCTTCCTTTAGAATTAGGACTATAATAAGATCTTTTGCTTTTAGACTCTGTAAAACTGGTAAAAAAATAGATTGTTTTAGTGTAGTTTAAATATACTAAAAAAAAATATTTTTGCTTGCTTTACTGTAAAGATCTGTTATTAATGATACTGGAGTTCTGTTTCTGAGAAATTCCTATTGCTTCTATGTTCAGTGCAATGCCTTTCCAAAACCTTCTTTGTTAACTACCTCTCATCCTAGTCATATTAATTTATTTTGTGTTGAGATTCAAGTGTTTACTAGTAAAATAGGATATGTAATTTACAAGAGTCCTTTTTTGTAAATCTTAACAAAAGTAAATGCCTTTTGGTTTAACAGCTGTTAAATGTGGATAATTTGATTAGGCTGAAGTCCAGTGTATACATATTCACAGTTTCCAATTGTGTAGAATATATATGAGTGTATATTGAAGAAAGAGTTAGCTTTTGAGTCAGAGCCCTCTGTTAGCCCTACAGGTCCACAGCTCCTGTCAGCTTCTTTTTGTGTGCTAACTCTAATTCCAACCATAAGAACTGTATTGTTAATAAATAATATTTTATATTCCTCAAGGAGTAAAAGTCTTCTATATAAAACCAGCTATTCCTCAGGGAAAAAAGAATAACATTTTTATAGTAAATGCTCTTAAGTAACTGAGGCTTATTTTGTTGAATATTTTCTACTGTTTGTAAATAAGAAGAAATATTACAAAAAACTAGCTGTAATTAATTTGCTGCTCATAATATGACCATAGTTAACCAGAACTGACATTTAAGTATATTACAGCATATTTTACTAAAGGAAAAGTGTGACATTCATTATTACCTGTTAATAGAACCTTCAGAACAAGTCAAAAATTTATTTAATTTTTAGAGGTACCAACTGAAGAAAACTTTAACTTAGTCATTAGTTCTTAGCTGAATTAACTGTTTTATGTAGGAGTCTTCAGTATAGTTCTTTAGTCCATATGCACCTACCAAAGAGAAGGGTCTGTGCACCAAAAGAAAGTAGAACCTTGTGTATATTGGCCTGAGAGATTAGGAGCATTAAGGATCTTTCTGAAAATATTCCAGTAGATATCTAAATAAGAATATGTAACTTTTTGTTTTATGTTTTCCTGTCCTATCTGAAATCGGCTTGGATGACAGACCTGAAAAGTATTTCTGCTACTGAGCATATTTGTGAACAGTTGCATGCTATCAGCTACCACTGGCACTTGTGAGAAGCTAGAACATTCAGCAGGAGGTCTTCTGCACTCTGCAAGATTAGATGACAGAAAGGGAGATATAGGAAATCCTGCTGAAGATTTGAGTTTGTAACCTTTTAATAGCAGAAATTTGGTCAGTCTTATCAGAGAACAACTGCAACGTCACTGCTCCCTTTTTACCCAACAAATGCAATGTCACTTCTGTCTTTTTACCCTAAGTCTGGAATTAAAAATATTCACCTAGGACTTGCAAAATGCAGGTCTAGATTCCTCTAATTCCTGATCTGGAACCAAATCTGCATCTGGCTTTGACATTAAATTCACTGACCAAGTCTCAAGCTTTAATATGTTTTACTTGTAGTTCATTATAAGGTAGTTCTTAATAGCTTCTACTTTTATTGTTGTGGTGTAAAACAGAATCACAGGATCAGAATTAGAGAATCACACAGACTCACAAAATCATGGAATGGATGAGGTTTGACATGACCTCTGGAGGTCAATAAGTTCAACCCTCTGTTCAACCAAGGCACCTAGAGCAGGTTGTCTAGGACTATGTCTAGATGGCTTTTGAACATCTCCAAGGATGGAGACTCCACAACCTTTATGGGCAACCTGTTTCAGTGCTAAGTCACCCTCATAGTTCTCCTGATTTTGGCTGGGATAGTTAATGTTCTTCCTTGTAACCTGGTACAGTGCTGTGTTTTGAATTCAGTGTGATAGTAATGTTGATGATAACACACTGATGTTTTAGTTGTTGCTAAGTAGTGCTTCTCCCAACTCAAGGATTTTTCAGTTTCTTAAGCTCTGCCAGCGAGCTGGTGTACAAGATGAGAGGGGGCATCATCAGGACAGCTGACCCAAACTAGCCAAAGGGATAGTTCATGTCATAGGACATCATGCTCAGTATATAAATTGGAAGTGTTTGCTGGCGGAAGGGCGATTGCTGCTCAGGGTCTGGCTGGGCATTGATCAGCAGGCGGTGAGCAACTGCACTGTGCATCACTTGTCTTTCTTGAGTTTTATTTAGCTCTTTTATATTATTATTGTTATTATATTTATTTTATTTTGTTTCAGTTCTTAAACTGTTTTATATCAACTTTTTAGTTTCTTTTCTTTCCAATTCTCCTCCCCATCCCACTGGAGGAGTGGAGATGGCGAGGAGTGCCTAGCTGCCAGTTGAGGTTAAACCATAACACAGTAAAAAAGTGTTTCCTGATTTTCAGGTGGAACCTCCCTTTGTGTCCATAGCCTCTTTTCTTGTCAGTATACACCACAAAAAAGGGCCTGGCTTCAACTTCACACTCTCCTTTCAGGTATTTGTAAACATTGATAAGATCCACCCCCTGTGCCTTCTCTTCTCCACACTAAGCAGTCTTGAGTTCTCTCAGCCTCTCTTAATCTGAGAGTTGTTCCAGTCCTGTCCTGGTTTCAGCCAGGATAAAGTTAATGTTCCTTGGGCTGAGAGGAAGTACAGCTAGAAGGCTGGGCCCAGATTGGTCATGGGAGTATTCCATATCATGTGACATCATGCGCAATATATTGGTAGACACGTGCTCTCATGCCCATTTCAGTTCTGTTTTACCGGTCTGCATGGTGGGATTTTTGGTGCGGCTGGGATTGCTGGTGGGGATGGGCTGTGTATTGGTCACCAGTAGGTGTGAGCCACTGCTGTATTTTACCCATTTGGACTTACTATTGTTACTGTTGTTTTGTTACTATTACTATTTTTTTTTTAAATTCAACCTATTTCAACCTATGAATTTATTTTTTTTTTGTCCCTCCCCTACTCACCGGGGGGAGGGGGGGG